>NC_053419.1:25376500-25474000 GCF_016859285.1 Xiphias gladius | reverse complement strand
GTCCGGGCAACTTCTCCAATTCAGAAACGAACAGTGTATTCCTGCATTTTTAATAACCAGTCTGCTTCAAAGTTCTCATCTATTTTCTCTGATTTATATAACAGCCCTATTCAAGTTCTAACAGTAACGATCCGTTCAATAATGTCAATGTCAATAACCTGTGATCCTCTGCCGTCGCACCTATTACGACCAGGTCAGTAGCAGCCACCAACACGTCTCCCTGGAGAAATGATGCGCGGATGGAAAAAACAAAACTCAGTGTTAATTTTCTACACATGAAAGAGCTTTTGACTTTGCTCAATCAAAAAATCCAGACTGTGAGAACAGATTACTTCCCAGACTTAATTACTACTAATAAACACAACCCACAAGCTCTGTTCAGCACAATCAGCTTGTACAAACTGCTCCCGTCGCTATCTCTGCCACCTCAACTGAAGGTTGTGAATTGTATCCATCATTTTTCAATTCAAGATCAAGAGAATCAGATTCAACATTGTGCCCTCCTCCTCTGCTTTTGACCCACCTAGTAGTGTTCTAAATTTACTAACCCATTTTACCACCATTACCATGCACAACCTCATAGAGTCCATTTCTCATCTGTGACCATCTTCCCGCCATCTTGATATCTTACCCCCTAAATTCTTTACGTAGGTGCTATCTCTCGTCGGTCCTGCTGTTCTCACTATTATAAACATGTCCCTCAGCCCCCTCTAAACAAACCCGGCCTGGATCCATCCGTTTTGAACAATTTTGGACCCATTTTAAAATGTCCTTTCATTTCCAAAACACTGGAAAAACTTGACACTGAGTAGCTTCTTCAAGTTGTCGAGGGGAATAACATCTTTGATAAATTTCACTCTGACTTTCACCAGAACCACGGTAGTGAACCTGCTTTGATATGAGCCACCGATGACATCTTTGTGCAGGCTGATAGGGGGGAACACTCCACCTTGGTCTTACTCGACGTGAGCGCTGCCTTTTCATCATTAATTGACTAAATAAATGCGTTGGTATCTCAGGGGAAGCTCTAGAGTGTTTTTTGTCATATTTGTTAAGTAGACGTTTCGAGTCTCTGTGGGTAACAATGTGTCCTCATCTGCTCCACTGTTATATGGGTTGCCCCAGGGGTCAGTCCTCGGTCCTATTCTTTTGTCTTTGTGTAGGTTTCCTCTGGGCCAGATTATAAATCGCATTGGGTGTTTATCCTATCATTGTTACGCGGACGACACTCAGCTATATTTTTCAGTGTAACTAGATGATTTCATCCTATACACTCTCGTCAACTGTTTTGCTGCAATAAAAGCCTTCTTCAACTAAATTCTGACAAAACTAAGCTTCTTATCATTGGCCGTGAAAATAGTTGGCATTAAATAATGGCATTTTTCGGCGTATTGGCCCACTTGCCCTCTATGTCAAAACTAACGCAAGGAATCATGATGTGACGTTTGACCTTAAATTGAGATTCCAACACCATGTCAACAAATTGGTTCAGTCCTGTTTTTTTTTTTCAACTCAGGAAAATTGCAAAAAATCACAACCCTCTTATTTGCCTCTGACTTATAACGTATCGTTCGTGCCTTCATTTTTTCCGTCCTTGACTACTGCAATGCCCTTTTCACTCGCTCTCGTCAAGCTGCCCCACCACATCTTCAGCTTGTACAAAATGCAGCAGCTATGCTATTAACCAGGACTGGCCGTAGATCGCACATCACTCCTATTTTAGCCCAACTGCATTGGCTCACAGTGAAATTCAGGATTGATATTCAGAGTCATTTAATCACTTTAAAGGCCCTACGCAGTTTAGCTCCTGCCGACATTTCCGAGCTACCAAGCCCTCACACTACCGAGCGGTGGCCTAGCTTATCCACCCAAAACCCGTTGGCCAAACCGCGTTCCAAAATAAAAACCAAAGGCTGCGCTTCTGCTGCCCTGGAACCCAGACTTTGGAACAATCTCCCCCTTCCCATTATATCAGCTGAGCTGAGCTGAGCTGAGCTGAGCTGTTCTAAACCACATTTAAAATACCACTTTTTTAGGATGGCCTCTCCACATCGTTCGATAACTGCTCTGGGTGGTTACTGGTTGCTGGTTGCTGTATGCTTTCTGCTGCTGTATGCTTTATATCTGTATGTATTTTTGGTTGCATTGTTGATGTAAAGCAATTTGTAACCCGTGTCAAAAAATGTGCTAGACAAATTAAGTTTTCCTTATTTAAAATATTTTTATCTTTATTCAAACAAAATAATTTAATGTATAATGCAGTTAATATTAGTTATTAATACATTTTCTCATGTACTTACAGATTATGATTTTAACACTGAAAGGGACCATTTTAACTTTTGATACTTTAAATACATTTACAAGATACAAGAGACTTTTTTTATTTTTACAGCGTCGTATTGATACCAAATGATCTGAGTGCTTCTTTCTAAAGTATCTTGTTATAACATCATCATATTAGAATTAATACAATATTTAACAATTTACATACTTTTGATATTTTCTTCTATTAGTTTTAAAAAAAAATTTGTTTACAGTTTCAATAGATTTTTAAAGACTCTTGATTTCTCTCTGTGCTTGTTTCTAAATGTAATTAAATTACGGAACTCAGGACGTCAGTAGCACCAGTTATGTGTTTATTATATTTAAATACTGTAAAGGTTTTACTTCAGTTAAAGCAGAAGAAATTTACCAACATGAAGAGAGAACAAAAGCAGAACACTCATTGGTCAGTCTTAGCCCCGCCCCTCTACGTTAGCCACGCCTCAGGCAGCAGACCCAGCAGCACAGCCAATAGGACAGTGGCGGGCAGCAGTTGCCGTAACGATGGAAACGCGGCTCGGCCAGACCTCCGTGTGACCAGCCATCGTCGGTGACCTCCTTCCCTAGCCAGCGCTTCCCGTTCTGGGACGCATCTCCAGCCGCCGGGCTGCAGGAGGAGGTGCAGGTCTGCTGGGCCTTCACTCCCAGGAAGGAGGCCAAGTCCAGGTCCAGACCCGCTGCTCCTCCTCTGGGACGAGGTGTATTCTGTCGACACTGAGGACACGGGATCCACACCTGGAGCGACAGTTTCAGTTTCTACTCAGTCTGAGTTGAGAAGAGATTAACCCCCTAAGACCAATGGGAGCTGTAGTTGTTGAGTCCCTTTGAGTTAAATGGAGATTTTTCACTGTGACCTCAAAACACGAAATCATGTTCCCCACAGAAATGTTGATAGAATGAGGATTTTGACCTTTTCTGATGAAAGAAAAACACTTTTTATCGACTTTATGCATCACGACGCTGACAAATTTACAGAATTACACTATTTTGAAGTTTGTCTTTCAAAACAACAGGAGCCATTCAGCTGCGTCATTAATTTCCATTTCGATAAACACCTTAGGTGCTTTCATCACTGACACTTTCTCGGACACTTACCTGCAGTTGGCTGACACTTCAGCCGCTTTCGGTGCTGACGCAGCAACTTACTTCACCTTTCACATGATACAGTAGAAGTGGCACTGATTCCTGTCTTTCAGCAGCTGTATTTACATGGACGGTTCCATATTTCAGCTCCCGTCAGTGTGTGGGAACGAAGTGTGTATGAACTGGACCCCGTCACGCTCCATTCATTTCACCGTAGTTCGAATCGCCTCATACCTGACAGGTGTTTGACTGAGCTCAACGACAGCGTGTTAGCCTGCAGGTGAGTGCTGATGATGACATTACTCACCTGTTCGTTGATGACTGTGTCCAGCCTCTTCAGACACGCCTGGCAGAAGGCGTGGCCGCAGTGCAGTCGCCTTGGCAACCGCGTTGCCAAGTCGTAGCTGCCGAAACACACGATGCACACCAGATCCTGCCTCCTCAGCGACATCATTGTCTCTATGACAACGGAGGAGGGAGGATGGGGGGGGGGCTGACAAATCACTTCCTCTTCCTCCTCCTCCTCCTCTTCTTGTTTTTTTCTGTCATCAGACATTTTGTTCTGATTGGACGAAGAGGAGAAAACTTTCTGTTTCTATTTTGAATTTATCGTGAAGTGACCGATCGCATATAGAGCTGGACCAGATTGGGACTGAACCGGAGCCAGACTGGGACCGGACAGGAGCCAGACTGGAGCCTGACTGGAGCCTGACTAGGAGCCTGACTAGGAGCCTGACTGGGACCAGACCAGGAGCCTGACTGGGACCAGACCAGAGCCTGACCGGAACACAGATACAGAAAATAACAGCGAAATAAAACTACAGTACAAATACTACACCAGCACTTAAATGTAGTAATATATTTGTATACATTTATATATATTACTACATTTGTTTTATATATTTAATACAAATGTACTAAACTGATTAAATGCAACAGGACATACAATATGAAATATTTGCAGTAAATAACATGAATTAAAAACATAGAAATTGACAAAAAAAAATGCTTCTTAATTCAAATAAAAACAGATTTATCTAAATTTATTTTAGTAAAAGCTCCACCTGCTGTTCGCTGATTGGTCAGATTCTTAATGTAAACACAGACTCACCTGGATTTTTCTTCTTCCTGTTTGTTTTACTTCACATTTTCTCTTCACATTTACTCTTTTCTCCCTTCTTGTTGTCGTCTTTGTGTTCTGTTGTTTGTCATTTCTTCTGTCACTCTTTCATTTCCCCCTCTTCTTTTCCTTTCGTCGTTTTTCTTCGTCCTTTATTCCAGTTTTCTCTCTCTTCTCATCTTCCTTTCTCTTGTCGTTTGTTTCTTTTCCTTCTTGTCTTTCTCCTTTGTTTTTCTTCTCTTCTAGTCTTTTATTCCACTTGACTTTCCCCCCTTTCTTTTGTTTATCCTTCTCTCCTTTTTCTTCTTCGGTTTTTTCGTTTTTCTTCTGTCTTTTTGTTGTTATTATCACCTCCTCTTCTTTTGTCTTTCTTTTATTTGCAGTCTTGTTGTTTCCTCTCTTCTCGCTCTTCTTCTTCTGTTCTTTCGTTCTTGTTGTTCTTCTGCCTGCCCCAGAGAGAGAGAGCCACCTCCATCAATAATTCAGCTTCGCTCACCTGACAGTCTTTGAATCGGTTTATCATTAAACAGTTTTTTTAAATCAATAAATCCTTCAACTCTGATTAATTATAATGTAAACATGTAGCAACACGACATAGTGTGTAACAGTACCAATCTCTTTCATATGAATCCAGTATTTGTACTAGACAAAACTGCAGTACAAATACTACAAATAAATGTACAAATACAAAACCAAAAATATAACAGACTTAAAATATGAAAGATTTCATGTAAAATAAATGAAACAAGTCAAATTCTGTTATAAAAGAAACGAATGAAACACAAATCAATAACTTATCAATAGCTACACACACTGAAATTAATATCACATCAGTTTACATATATAACATATATTCATATTTAAACTTTGATAGTATAAAGCTTGAGCGAGTTAAGTGATCAATAATCTGATTTGAAACCTGATCAGCCAATAGAAAGTGGAGCTGTTCTCAGGTTTCTATTGGGTGCTGGTGTTGACCTATCAGGTTACACAGCTTAGTGTGGACGTAGAGAGGTCACCATGGCAACAGAGAGAGACACACACTGTAGCCTATGTATATATATATATATATATATATATGTATATATATATATATATATATATATGTATACATATATATACGTGTGTGTGTGTGTGTGTGTGAACATTGTTATTTTCGTTCTTGTTGTTTTTTCAGGAAAATATTATCTAGATGTTTCTCTGCACTTTTGCAGCCCTGAGTTGTGACTGCAGGTGACGCAGCCTGTTTCATTTCAGGAATCCAGAGTAAAGAGCAGGAGTGTGAACGACACCTCGACAGTTCAGAGAGTAAAACCCACCACAATCAGATATAACCTCCAGCTGAACGATGGGAAACGTGAACCCAGATCAGTTTCCATCAGTTTATGTTTCAAAAAGACACTTTGTCAATATTCACGGTCACGTGGTCTTTATTTCACCAGGTCAATAAATCAGACACAGAAAACCTCTAGTGTACAAACGCTATGATCTTATTCCACATGGCACACTGTCTTCATACTTCAGAAACTCCTTCATATAAAATGTTCTAAGTCATTGTTATTAAAAAATATAAATACTTTATGGAAAATTTCTAACACTTCCTGAAAGAAAAGACAAAATCATAATCATTTCCTCTGAAGACAGAAAAACTGGATAAAATCTATATCAACACATACAAACATCACGAGTTGTTCATTATCAGAATATGTGGAAGAAATAAAATCACTTGGCAAACAAGGAAATCCTCTAAAATGTCAAAAATCTAAAATGTGTATAAATGAGATTTATCCATTTATAACTTTATACAGTTTACAGGTGTTTTAGGTGTAATTTTATCATCATTCTCTCAGAGGAGAAGAGAAGTTTTTCATCTGCTGTTTCAGGTAAAACAGAAACTGGGACTAATGAACTTTAAATGGATTCATTCAATATATTCATTGTTTAATGGAGCTGTTGTTTTTTAGTGAATTTGTCCGGTGACGTATTTTACCAACAGTACTGCATTAATGATGAAATTACAAACCTGTGACACAAAGATTTTCATATGTTTTCTAAAACTCAATGGTATCAAACAGAGACATTAACGGTAACATCGGCAGCAGCCATTTTGTGTCTAATCTGCTCCCAAATCAATAAACTGATGTTTTATCTTTTTCTGTCAGTTTGTGGTTTTTAAACATCAGCAGGAAACCGAGAGAAACTAAAGTTTAGAAGAAAGGAGAGAAAATGACAACAAAAAAAAAAACATTAGACAGAGAAACAAAAATGAACAGTTCTTTCTTGTTTAACTTCTTGTAAAAACGTGTCAGAATAACTGATAACTAATAGTTCACTTACCCGGTTATTCCTGAAGCTTTCAGCTGTGTCCCATGGCCTTCTTCAGTGAGTGGAACCTGCTGAGCTTCAGGAATATTTCAGTAAGCGGACCTTGAGATTTTGTCTCAGCTTTTATTTTTTCAGTTGTTTAACGGAACAAACGGGATTTTGACAGTTTTTACTTTCTAATTTTTAATTGACACGAAATGGCTGCCACCGAGTAAACAACTTCCTCAAGTTCATGACCTTTCTTCCTTCCTTCCTTTCGTCATCGCCGCCTCAGTGGTGGCTTTGTTTCCTTCCCTTCCTTCCATCCAATCACAATCCTCCGGATGCCGTGACATCACAACGCGTCGCTGTGACGTCACGTCTCGCCACGGTGAAATCACTTCCTCCTTCTGCAGCGGTAGCAGCAGGCGCGACACCCCCCCTTCCCCTCCTCCCCCCCTCCGTCTTCCTTCACCATATATGGCGGCGGGGGGACGGAGCTCGACGCGCCGTATGGGTTTCCATCGTTACTGCTAAGCGCCAGTGGATTGGCTATCACCGTGGCAACGTCATCTGAGGGGCGAAGCTGAGCACGCGGGATGGTCACCTGACCGTACGGGTTGTCCAGAGAGACGTTGATGTTTGATGACATGGTGGCGTGTCACAGGAGGGCGGGGCTAAAACTGACCGGTCAGACGCCGAAGGAGTTCTGTGGAGAAATGACGAGAGAGAGAGAGAGATTAGAGGGAGAGAAGAGGTGGAGGAGGAGGAGGAGGAGGAGGAGGATATCATCTCACTATCCATTATGGAGTGATGATATCCTATATTAGAGGAGGAGGAGAGGAGATAAAGAAAGAGGAGGAGCAGAGGACAGGAGAAGATAGAGGAGGAGAGGAGGTAAAGAAGGAAAGGAGGAGGTGGAGAGAAGGAGGCAGATGAGGAGAGGAGGGGTTAGAGGAGGTAGAGGAGGAGGTGGGGGGGTAGAGTACGTAATGGAGCAAGGAAAGAAGAAGAGGACGAAGAGGGAGAGCTCCTCATACACTGGCAACACACTGTCCATACACACACTGCTGTCCACATACTTTTGTCCACACACAATGTCCATACACACTGCTGTCCACATACTTTTGTCCATACACACACTGCTGTCCACATACTTTTGTCCACACACTGTCCATACACACTGCTGTCCACATACTTTTGTCCACACACTCCATACACGCTGCTGTCCACATACTTTTGTCCACACACACTGTCCATACACACTGCTGTCCACATACTTTTGTCCATACACACACTGCTGTCCACATACTCATGTCCACACACTCTGTCCATATACTGTCCACATACTTTTGATGGTTTGTCCTGTTAAAGTTGAGACATGAAGTCGTTTCTGCGGGAAACAGCTCAGTCGCTCTGCAGCCGGTTACTTTAGGTACAGTCACGGTTTTAATCCTCACGGTCCACTCGCCGTCTGTTCTGTCTGTTCTGTGTGTTCTGTGTTTACTGTGTGTATTGTGTGTGTGTGTGTGTGTGTGTGTGTGTGTGTGTTCCTACACAGCCCTGGTTGGGATGTAAACAAAGTGGCTCGGAACGACAATTCCAGCCAATCGGCGACAGGGGGCGATCGCGCTCGTCCACAGGAAGGGAGAGGATGAACGGGGCAGTGGGCGCGAGAGAGACGGTAATTCTGGCGCATGCTAGCGTGAAACGTGACAGAGAAGGAGAGATCGTCAATTTAACAGCCCAAGAGGAGAAGGTCCGAGGAACAGAGGTTGAGGAAGGAGTGGTACGATCGGGCGGGAGGGCAGACCCGCGTTAACATCGGGGAGGTTTCCAACAGCGGAGACGAAACGGTCGGACTGGGAGAGAGACTCAGCCTTTTTCTGCCGGGACCGACCCACGGCCCGAGTGAAGGGCACATAGAGAGGGTGGTACAGAGACCGACAGAGCCAGTAAAAAGCCTTATGGATTTTTAACGGTGCACCTGCCCACCGATGTGGAGGCCCACTTGACGGACCCTTAGGATTTGTCCCGGTAGTCCCGATGGTCAGTCCGACTATGTTGGAGAGACCTCTGAGAGTTGAAAGGTATGAAGACGGATGCGGTGGTTGCTCTGTTTCTGCTTGTCAGGTGTGTAAAACATTAGCTTTGCTTCGTTTCACTGGGCCAGTAGGTCACTATTGTTTTGACCCGTTTGCTAATGTTTGTGATCGCAACTCGTTAGTTAGCAAGCAGGTACCGGGCAATTACTTGCCCACAGACATTCAGCTACTCTCTAGTTTACCGGGACATGTTGTTGGTGTGGTGTCAGCTATAGGAGCAGGAGCGTTGTGAGTGTCGCTGTCTGCAGCTGCTGTGCTGGTCCTGGGAGACCGTCTCGTCCTCTCTGCATGTTTAGCTTCACTGCAGCAACCTTAGGAACAGTTTGCTAACCCACAACCAAGCTAATGTTAGTTTCTGTACTTGCTGTCTTCTTGTTTGCTCTGTATCATTGTGTTTGTCCGTACAACATGTGACGGGTCTTATAGCCTAAACAAAGACCTAAAATCAGAAGTTCACTAGCACAGTGGGATTATTTGGATTGATGCATAATTCGAAATGCTCTGCCAGGTAAATTACCTTCCGTCAGCTTAGCTACTAACCTACGGTCCCCTCTTCTGTCACTGTCGTGTTTGTGCATGTCGTTTGTTAGATGACATTTTATATTATAATGTTTGTTTTGCTTAAGCAATGAGAAAGAGGGCCCACTTCCACGCCGTATAAGACGCTTTGGATTCTGCCATTGTGTCGTTGCCTTGGCAATGTGCGTCCATGAACGTGGGGGGCGGAGCTTCGGAAGGGAGGGGTGTATTTATTTTGCTGTTGAGTTCAAGTATCAACAGTCTTTCTCCAGAAATCCTGACACCCCCTTTAACTCTTTAATTTACCAATGAGTTTTAATCCACTTTACTTATCTGAACTAAGTTAAAGTGAAACTGAGAAGCGTAAAAACAGAGAATGTAGAAATGTTGAAGAAATATTTAAACGGAAGATTTTTCTAAACAAATATTTTTGAAGGTCACAGACATTGTGGTTGTTTTTTTTTTTGTTTTTTTATAATTGTCATGAATAAAAAACTATCACTAAAGATTAAACACGTATTAAATGATGTTTGAAGTACAACACAAAAATGACTCATTACAGATCCATAGATCAATAACTAATGGTGGCGGAAAGTAACTAAGTAAAAGTTGTTATTGATTTTTATTCAAAACAGAAATTTCTTAACTCCCCTTACAAATGACCCTCCCAGCCTTGGAAAACATCCTCTCTCATGGCACCAAGGATGCTGGTGGTAATAATAAAAATAATAATGATAACAATAACAATAACTAAACTCCAGTAGATACTCTGCCGACGTGCAAACCAGAATATCACCTACAACAACCCATGAAATACCGGATGGTCAGGACGCTTTCATCTGGAAACAGACACTCACAACAAACCGGCGATGTGTCCCATGCAGTGCGAGGCCTCGTTTGTCATAGGTTACGTGGTTTTCTGCGAAATGATACAAGCCTTGAAGCGAGGCCCTTCGTACTCGGTGTTCGCCTCGGAGCCTCGGCTTCAAACATCCCATCTCTGACCTAAAAAATCTCTCTAATGTTGTCTTGAAAAAGTTTGATGGAGGAAGCAGTAGGTTTGGTCCGGGAAGTTTTGCTAGCTCCCCTGTAAACAACGTAACAAGATGGACACCTTACTTTGCTGTAGCTCCTTTAAAAATAGTGGGCCTTTACTGTAGCAGTTTAGCTGAGTGAACCGAGGTTATTTAAAGCGATTTAAATGTTTCTTATCCCTCATTCAGGTCATGGCAGTATGGTAATACTGGAAATAGGTTGTGGTGATATTTTGGTAACGTTAAATGGCCAAAGGTCTATGTATTGTTGTTGATATTTGGTAAGTGTGTTTAGATAACCAGTAGAACAGTAAAATAAGTAGACTTAATTACAGTGTTAAAAGTACTGCTCAGATATATTTTTGAAGCTGGTAGGCAGCGGTAACTCATGCTGAGTCGTTGTACACATTAAGACTTTGGTATGTTAAGTATTTCTGTTTAACTTAACAGCAAATTCGTACATTCATATGTTGTAAATGATACCATACCAGCAGTTTCATAGATGAACCCTGTTTTGTAAAGTCATTGTACATTTGTTATAAGGAAGATAATGTGGACAAGAGACAAAGTTTGTGTAAATGAAGAGAAAAAGCAGGAGAGGAATTCAGTTTAACAGAGAACTGCCTGCAGACCAAGAACAACCAGTGTCTCCTGTCTTTAACAAGCAGTACTGCAGTTCAGATACTCTTTACCACAACCACCAGTCTGTACAGTATGTTCACAGGTCCATCCGAGGAATAATAATCTGTGTACTACTACTGCTACTGCAACTATTACTACCGCTACTGCTACTATTAATACCGCTACTATTACTATTACTACTGCTACTATTACTACTGCTACTACTACTACTATTACTACTAGTACTGCTGCTACTACTGCTTCTAATGCTTCTACTGCTTCTAATGCTAATGCTACTGCTGCTACTGCTACTACTACTGCTACTGCTGCTACTGCTACTACTACTACTGCTACTAATGCTACTAATGCTACTACTGCTACTACTGCTACTGCTGCTACTACTGCTACTACTGCTACTGCTACTACTGCTGCTACTGCTACTACTGCTGCTACTACTGCTACTGCTGCTACTGCTACTGCTACTACTGCTGCTACTGCTACTACTGCTGCTACTGCTACTACTGCTGCTACTGCTACTACTGCTGCTACTACTACTACTGCTGCTACTGCTACTACTGCTGCTACTGCTACTACTGCTGCTACTGCTACTACTGCTGCTACTGCTACTACTACTACTACTACTACTACTGCTGCTGCTGCTACTGCTACTACTACTACTACTACTACTACTGCTGCTACTGCTACTACTGCTACTGCTGCTACTACTACTACTACTGCTGCTGCTGCTATTACTACTACTACTGCTGCTACTGCTATTACTACTACTACTGTGCTCTCACAGGGGCCATTTTCATACATTCAGTACTTTACCTGATAGTTGAAGGACATTTAACTGATAAACTTCATGTATTTTTTTAATGCAGGACTTTTACTTGTAATGGCATACTGTTTCAGAGTGGTATTTCTACCTCTACTTAAGTAACATTTGGAGCACAGCACTTTAACTTTTAGTATTTGTACACTGTGGTACTTGTAGTTTTACTGAGTACTTCCTCCAACACTGCTTATAACACGATACCATTACTTTTGATACGTCATGTATCTTATAATACTTGTGTAGTTTAGTGAGAGCAGATGTTTGACTTGAAGTACTTGAAGTATTTGTACTTCATAAAGGATCTAAATACTTGTTCAGACGGACAGGAAGAGCACACATTAGTTTCAGGTAACTTCAAAGTGTTTCAGGTGTTGACTCACCTGTCACCTGTTCGGAGGCTGCAGGTGTTTTTTCTTCTTCTTCTTCTTCCTGAATCTGAATCTTTCTTTAAAGAAACAAAATTATTCTTCTCTGTTTTTTATCCTCTTTCTTCTTCTTCTGAAGTGAAATAAAGTCACAAACCCAAGGACACAACACAGACAATAAAAAAAGAAAAAATCTGTCTCTCTCTACTTTTCACTGTGTGTGAAGCTCACTCGACCGCCTCGCCCAAACCTGTTCTACCTGATGACACTCCCTCTCTCTCTCTCTCTCTCTCTCCCTGTTCATTCTCTGTGGGGCTCGACCACTCTAACCTCAAAATGTCACTGATGACATCACAGCATACGTGAGGGTTAAGGCGGGGTTAGGGTTGGGGTCTCGACAGCCGCTAGTCCAAAAAACTTCAGTCGACACTGCACTTCCTCAGGTCCTCAGAAAGACCGAAAGAGAGAGAGGCAGACAGAGGGACACAGAGAGAGAGACAGACAGAGGGACAGTAACCGGTCGGACAGAAACTGGTTTTCTCACTGTCTCAGTCCAACAACAAGCCCCGCCCATACTTTGCACCTATTGACTGAATTTTACAGTTTGTTTTTCTTTTAAATTTTTTTACAGGTGACTCCATACATTTGTCAAAACTAAGTTCACATTCTGAAAACTATCCTCTCAGTTTTTATGAAGTATACAGGTACGGATATTATTTTCTTCATTTGTATAAACATATATCATGAAGCAAATGATAAATTATGATGAAATTGGTTCTCATGTTTTCATATTAATGTCGGTATATAAAAACGGCACCAACCCAATAATCTCCAATAACTTCCTTCATAGACACCTGATACCTGTTATGTATAAAAGCCAACAACGAACTTTTAAACTCAGAGTAAAGTTTATTTATAACAGTTCTGACTGTTGCTGCTTTATCTTTGATCATAAGCTTCAGCTCCAGTCATCAAGGATTTCACACTTTTTACCTGAACATTCAGAGAAGTTGCACACTTGTTTCAGCCACGAGTATTTTCTGTAGGTTTTCTTCAAATGCTGCATATACAGCACAAACAAACCGAACACGAAGGTGTATGTTGCCTGAGAGGCAAAATCAAAGGCAAACAAAATGAGTGAGTGCCTTGTTGCTGCTTGTAAAATTTGATTGTGAGCGCCACTGATCAGTGAAGGACAACAGGTGAATGTCTTATCCATCCTGGTGCAGGAGAGAACAAGTCCTTTAAACCTAAGCAGACTTTCTCATTTACAGAAATGTTGTTTCCTGTTGTTGATGCAGCAGTTTTTAAAACAGTGAACAGAATTGGAGACCAGCAGGGACCTTCAGGACTGTTTAGGACTGTTAGGGTCATGGATGGATCACTGACCAGGTCTACAGAGTACTGGACCAGAGCCTTTTATATAAAGGGGCTGTTAACATTTCTTGTAGGAAAGTCAATGAAACAACCACAACTGGACCCAGACAACCAGGGGGTCTGAACATCTCCGTGTTTACTGCCTGAGAGTTTGTTAAGAGTGTCTGATTACCTGTAAATGATGTCACCTGTAAAATCAGCTGTAACAGGTCAGGTGCATAGTTCTACCTATTCCTAAATGATTTAGTCTGTTTTCATTATTTTTTTTGTTGATGTTTTTCACTTTTAACTGGACTTTGCACTGACGTTTCTGTCAGTTATAATGTTAATGATAAATATGTGTAATGTGTCTGTTTTTCTTGTTTAATAAAAAGACAATAAGGCCCCCTACCCAGCACCCCCCCTTTCCGTTTCCCGCGGAAGCCCCTCCCTGTTAGCCGTTAGCCGTTAGCCGCTTAGCTCTGTGGCCGGACGACAGGAGGAGAAGCCGGGGACGCGGAGGAGAAAAGCACGGACAACAGGAGGAGATGGTCCCGGCGGAGGACGACAAAGAAGCGCGGTGACCGGAAAGCGAGCCTGCCGTTGGAAAAAGCCGCTTCCCGGTGCGTTACTGCGGCTTAAAAGGGCCTAGGAGAAGTTGAAAAACAGCGAGCCCCCTCCCGACTCTCCCACTCCTCCTCCTCCTCCTCCTCCTTCATCCTATCTTTATTTACCGGCAGAAACGAGCAGAAAAACGACAGAAAGAGAAAAGCAGGTTTTTTATGTCGCTTTGTTTAGTTTTTAGTTTGTGTCAAAGCTGCTGTTAATAGAGTTTAAAAGCCCGTTAGCCAGTTAGCCTGCTAGCTTCAGTTTCCTTTGGTTTTAATGAGGAGCGGATAGCGTTAGCCTAGCGTCAGTTTCCCTTTGGCTCTAATGAGGAGGAGCGGATAGCGTTAGCCTAGCTCCAGCTTTAGGGAATGTAAAGATTTTCAGTTTAAAAACAGATTAAAAATGATTTTTTTTAACATATTATTTATGGTTAAAGGAAGTTCTGAAGGAAGAGGGATGTTTTACCAGTTTATACGAAACTCAATACTTTAAAGTTGTTAAACGGTTAATTAATTTTATTATTGTTTTATTATGATCTAAGAAGTGTTTTGGGTTAAGGTTGCAGTTAATTATTATTTTCATTTTCAGTTATCATGCTAACGGCTTTTACCCAGTACTTTCTTACTTGTTTCTGACTAACTAATGTGATTTAAAGGGTGTGACAGTGAATTCAGTTTAAGTGTCTGGAAGGTTTTGAAGTGGTTTGAGAGGAAGTTTGAAGACTTTTATGGACATTTTTCAAAGTTTAAGAGCAGTTTCAGAAGTTTTTTTAGAAATTTGCTTAGCGATTTAAAGTTTGTACTGTGACATGGGGGGGGGAAATATGGTTTATAAATGATTTAATAAGTGGTTTTGATCAGGGCTGAAGCTAATGTTTTTCATAAGTGGTTAATCTGCTTACTATTTTACTTACTACTACTAAATTATTTATTACATATTTGCTTATTGTTTCTAGTGTAATACAATGGATTCTGAGACTGACAGGTTTGGAAACAGTTTATTAAGAATGAATTCAAACTGATGCCATTTTCGATAATTTCGGTAATTTAAGGTTATTTAATCTAACATGAAGGAGGTTTCCAAGTAACATTTGAATAATAATTGGTTTTGATCAGGGCTGAAGCTAATAATTATTTTCATACAATCCATCAGCCTACTATTTTGCTTACTACTGCTTACTTATTGATTACTTACACATTTACTGATTATTTCTCATGGAATTTAAAGACTTTAGAGACTGTGAGGGTTTTGAAATCAGTTTGAATGTGTTTTGGAAAGTTTTTAAGAAGTTATGAGTAATTTGTGGATGTTGTGTCAGTTTCTGAGAAGGTTTTAAGCAGCCATGGTAGTATTCAGTATTTTGAGCCCTATAAGTAGCAGTACCACAGTGTAATAAATACTACATTACAAGTAAACGAGCAGTAGAATCCTATCTCAGTGAAAGTAATGCGTAATATCAGCTATTTGCATTTGGTGTATTAAGATTTGTGTGATATAATAATGAGGCTGTGTTTTAATGCTACACGTTTTTATTCTACTAATCTTTGTTCTCTCTCTCCACAGATGACCATGCAATCATTCCCTGCTCGCCCTCAGCGTTAGTGTGTGTGTGTCTGAGGGTGTGTGTGTGTGTGTAGGTGTGTGTCTGAGGGTGTGTGGGGGTGTGTGAGTGTGTGTGAGATCCAGAATGGGATTTGGTCGGGATCTGAGAAATTCCCATGAGGGATTACTGAAGCTGCAGGACTGGGAATTAAAGGTACAACTCTCCACACACTCTTTGTTTTAAATCGGCTTTAATGTACATGTCTGTAACACAAGTCAGTCCAGGTGTCAGCTGACATGTAACAGCTCAAAGCAGTTGAAGTGTCAGAAGGTCAAAAGGTACAGTCACGTTACGTTTCTGTTCAACAAAATTTTCCTGCTCGTGTCAAAGCACAACAATCCCTGGTCTTCCAATCTCCAGAAACAGCTGGAGAAAACAGGAAACGTCCGTGGTACGGCGTCAACAGACGTGAAAGGGAAATGGAGCGAATATTGGAATTACAGAAATGTAACGTGATATGCCATCTCCTGCGAGTGTGATGATGTCATCCACTCCAAGTCTGACCATTGAATAACACCAAAGTTAAATCTGAGAGCATCTGAAATGAGTCCTACTGACACTGTGGTCACAGAGAAACTGAAAGGTCTGAATAAACTGAACTGACAATAAAGTTTAAAGGGACCTGTTAAACTGTATCAGAGGTTTAAGAGGAGCTAAAAAAGGCCTAGAGATGAGCAGTACGTTCACATTTCTGATATTTCTGAATCTATGGGTGAAATTAACATTTTGAAAATCGGCCTTTTTGAATTTCTGATCACGTTTGTGTGCGTCTGTATGTTGGGAACTCCACTGAAGTTTTAAATATGAAAAAATGAATGCTGTCTATACCGTGTCCGCTGTTTCAGCGGTCTCTACGGTCTCTACAGTTTCTACTGTCTCTCACTCTACAGTTTCTACTGTCTCCACTGTTTCTGCTATCTCTTCTATCTCTGTTTGTCTCCTCTGTCTCCGCATCTCTCTTTCTGTCTCTGTCTGTCTCCTGTGCCCACTATTTAAGTCTGTTATCTCTGCTGTCTCTGTTATATCTACTGTCTTCGCTGTCTCCACTGTCTCTGCTGTTTCTGCGATCTCTTCTGTCTCTGCTGTCTCTACCGTCTCCGCTCTTTCCACTTTTTCCGCTGTCTCTATTGTCTCCCCTCTGTTTTCTGTGTCTTTTGTTTCTGCGGTCTAATTGAAACAACTTAAATATGTGTTTGTCGCCCTCTAGCTGCTGGAGACGGTGAAGCGTTTCATGACTCTGCGGGTGAAAAGCGATAAGGAGTACGCAGCTCTGCTGCTCAGCATGACTCAGCAAACTGAAAAACAGGAGGCTGCCGACTACGTCAGCACGGTCAGCAAGGTGAGCTGACTCACCTGTTCATTCAGTCCTGATGTCCCTCGCCCAGTTTCAGACCTGGTCTCAGCCCCTCTCTCTCTGTGTCAGTCGTGGTCTCAGGTGGTTCGTCAGACAGAGGCGTTGGGTCGAGTGATGAGGAGTCACGCTGACGACCTGAACTCCGGTCCTCTGCACCGCCTGGCCACGCTGATCCGAGACAAGCAGCAGGTGAAAAAGAGCTACCAGAGTCTTCATCAGCAGCTGGAGAGCCACAACCACAAGGTCTGCTTGGAAACGCACTGGGGGTGGGGGGCTTGAATTAAAACACTTTGGAAGGGGATGTTTGATCTGACAAGTTTTAATTTGTGAGTTTTTCAGATTTATTGCTTCTTTACTGTTTCTGAGCTAATTTCACTATAAAATACAAAACAAGTACATGTGAAAATGTCAGTGCTCACTGCTGACAATGCTGCATTTGAAACATTTGAAAAAGTTGAACCAATGAAACATTCTAAATTGTCAGTATAAATTTCAGTGCTGACCTTTGCTGAAATGAAAGTGCTGATAGGAGTTAATGTCATCCAGGTGTAGGTGATACATTGGAAGTCCTAACGGACATTGTTGCCACTTCAAGTGTATAGTATAGTATATAAGTGCCAGCAGAAGTTTAAGCACTGAAAGGTCTGAATAAACTGAACTGACAATAAAGTTTAAAGGGACCTGTTAAACTGTATCAGAGGTTTAAGAGGAGCTAAAAAAGGCCTAGAGATGAGCAGTACGTTCACATTTCTGATATTTCTGAATCTATGGGTGAAATTAACATTTTGAAAATCGGCCTTTTTGAATTTCTGATCACGTTTGTGTGCGTCTGTATGTTGGGAACTCCACTGAAGTTTTAAATATGAAAAAATGAATGCTGTCTATACCGTGTCCGCTGTTTCAGCGGTCTCTACGGTCTCTACAGTTTCTACTGTCTCTGCGGTCTCTACAGTTTCTACTGTCTCCACTGTTTCTGCTATCTCTTCTATCTCTGTTGTCTCCTCTGTCTCCGCTGTCTCTACAGTTTCTACTGTCTCCGCTGTCTCCACTGTTTAAGCTGTCTCTGTTATCTCTGCTGTCTCTGTTATATCTACTGTCTTCGCTGTCTCCACTGTCTCTGCTGTTTCTGCTATCTCTTCTGTCTCTGCTGTCTCTACCGTCTCCGCTCTTTCCACTTTTTCCGCTGTCTCTATTGTCTCCCCTCTGTTTTCTGTGTCTTTTGTTTCTGCGGTCTAATTGAAACAACTTAAATGTGTGTTTGTCGCCCTCTAGCTGCTGGAGACGGTGAAGCGTTTCATGACTCTGCGGGTGAAAAGCGATAAGGAGTACGCAGCTCTGCTGCTCAGCATGACTCAGCAAACTGAAAAACAGGAGGCTGCCGACTTTGGTCAGCAAGGTGAGCTGACTCACCTGTTCATTCAGTCCTGATCCTCCCCCAGTTTCAGACCTGGTCTCAGCCCCTCTCTCTCTGTGTCAGTCGTGGTCTCGTGGTCTCGTCAGACAGGCGTTGGGTCGAGTGATGAGGAGTCACGCTGACGACCTGAACTCCGGTCCTCTGCACCGCCTGGCCACGCTGATCCGAGACAAGCAGCAGGTGAAAAAGAGCTACCAGAGTCTTCATCAGCAGCTGGAGAGCCACAACCACAAGGTCTGCTTGGAAACGCACTGGGGGTGGGGGGCTTGAATTAAAACACTTTGGAAGGGGATGTTTGATCTGACAAGTTTTAATTTGTGAGTTTTTCAGATTTATTGCTTCTTTACTGTTTCTGAGCTAATTTCACTATAAAATACAAAACAAGTACATGTGAAAATGTCAGTGCTCACTGCTGACAATGCTGCATTTGAAACATTTGAAAAAGTTGAACCAATGAAACATTCTAAATTGTCAGTATAAATTTCAGTGCTGACCTTTGCTGAAATGAAAGTGCTGATAGGAGTTAATGTCATCCAGGTGTAGGTGATACATTGGAAGTCCTAACGGACATTGTTGCCACTTCAAGTGTATAGTATAGTATATAAGTGCCAGCAGAAGTTTAAGCACTGAAAGGTCTGAAAAAAACTGAACTAATGTGAAAACGTCTGAAGGGCGGAGACTCGTTTAAAGTTTTCTTTCAGTAATCCTGCTTTTTGTTGCTAGGTAACCAGGAGTGACCTGGAGAAGTTGAAGGCGACGTATCGTCAGTTGAGCCGTGATGCAAACAACGCCAAAGAAAAATACAGAGAGTCTCTGGCTAAAGGTTTTTTACTATTCACTCTTCACTTTGTCTGTGGACAGCTTGTTTTCAGCACGGTTTATAACATTTTAAAACTTGAAACTTTTGAATATTTAAGTTAAAATTCAGATGCGCTTGAATGTTTAAGTTGTGTGATGTTATGTGCTGATGGTTATTGAAGTCTTTTGAAAGATAAGGTGTTCTAAACAGCACTTAATAGATTTTTTGAAACTTTTAAAACAATTTTTATTTTAACCTATGTTTTTTATTTTTTTACTGTGTGAAAGTGTTTGAATTGTGAAGGTTGATGAAAGATCCTAAACGGTTGTGAAGTGCATGGGAAAGTGTCTCTGGTTTTAAGATTGTTGATTTTCTTTTGTAAAGTCTGCAGTTATTGAAAGTAACTGAATGTAACTGAAAGTAGTGGAACCTGAGCCCTCCCCCTCCCTGTCTCTGGTCCAATCACAGGTCGGGAGGCGGAGCGTGCCCGTGAGCGTTACGACAAAGCAACAGCAAAGCTCCATAACCTTCATAACCAGTATGTGTTGGCGGTGTGTGGCGCTCGAACGCAGCAGGATGAACACCGACGCCGCGCTGCGCCTGCTCTGCTCGACGCTCTACAGAGGATGCAGGAGGACATGACGCTCGCACTGTGAGTCACATGATGCATTAGTTGACATACATTATTAACTGACATGCTACTGGACATACAGTATTTACTGATTCCTTACCTGGCACGTTACCTGACATGTTAACTGGCACGTTAGCTGACATACAGTATTACTGGCCTACTCTACCTGATGCATTTCCATACACGTTTACTGACACACCAACTAACCTGTTAGTTGACGCTTAAACTAAGACGTGTATGGACACACTGATCAGCAGCCTGCGTATGGTATATTTATGTGTATTTTCTGTGTATTACTGCAGTAAGAGTATCCTGGAGGAGTACTGTGAGATCAGCAGTCTGCTGACGGAGGAGATAGTTAAAGTTCATCAGGAGATTTCAACAGCTGTTCAACAGATCGACCCGCTGGCAGAGTACCAACACTTCATCGATGCCTATAGGTCAGAAAATCAGTCAGACTGTGGTTACCATGGTCTCTCTCTCTGTCTCTCTCTCTCCTGCTTACCATGGTAACTGTATGTTGTCAGGTCTCCGGAGAATCCTGAGCCAACTGTTGACTTCGACACTTCTCTATTGGAGGAGACGGACAACCTACCGGCCAATGAGATCCTCTGGAACACGCTGACGGCCGACAGCCTGCAGGCCATGTGAGCTACTACAAAACAGTCACTACACTGTTTCCTGCCAAAGTAAAAGTCTTCCTCTAAAACTCTGTTAAGAGGTTTTCCCAGAACTGTCTTTGATATTTAAATTGTCGAAATGTTTTTGAAAATTTTTCATACTTTTCAGAAAATTGCAAGACGTACAGGCCTCGTCCAAAACTTATAAACGATTTACAAACCTTTTATAAAATTCAGAAGCATACTGTTCAAACCTTTAACACAAAACAGTAAATTTTCCAGTCTCTAAATTTTAAATCTGGTTTTTTTATTTTTAGAGTTCACATTTTTCTGTATTTTTGTGGCAGCTGACGATTTTTTTCACAACTTAAAAAACATTTGCTTCTCTCTTTTTGTGTGTTTCTCAGGCTGTCGTTGGCGACGGAGGAGCTGTCACTGACTCAGCAGAACCTGAGGACAAAGGAGGCGCTGGCTGACGACCTGGACACCAAGATCCAGACGAGTCAACAGAGCACCGAGAGGAGAAGCGAGTGAGCCTGAGGAGACAAAGAGTCAAAATCTCTGTTTGGTTTCATGTCCTCTCCCTCTCTCTCTGTGTCCTGAT
The DNA here is from genome assembly GCF_016859285.1 of Xiphias gladius. Classification (NCBI taxonomy): domain Eukaryota; kingdom Metazoa; phylum Chordata; class Actinopteri; order Istiophoriformes; family Xiphiidae; genus Xiphias; species Xiphias gladius. The sequence goes on along the minus strand of NC_053419.1, from coordinate 25,452,699 downwards.
TCTCTGTATATGTCTCTTACCCTCAGCTGTGTTCTGCTACTCAGTCAGAAACTGTCTCTCCTCGAGCTCCGTCACGCTGTCCAATCGCTGCGCGGCTCAGAGGCCCGCCTTGCTTCCCAGAAAGCCCTGCTGGATGCCAAGATGGCTGCCGCCGCCACCTCCCCTCCCCCACCGCCGCCTCCCCCTGCGCTGCCGTACGAGGACGATGCCCGATCCGTTGGATCCACCGTAAATATTCAGTCATTAATTAATCTCTGATCTGATCTCAAGTCTGCACAGGAACTTCAGCTCATAGAAGACTTTCAAAATAAAGGCTCCTTTTTCTCCTAACTTGGTTTGCGGGCTGTAAACCTTTTAAGTTACAAGAGCTGGATGGCGTGTGTTGGATTTTTTTTACACTTATTCTCTCTTGAATCTTCTGTAACTGCATGAATGTGTGTGTCTGTGTGTTTCCCTTTGTGTTCAGGATAAAACGAAGGAAAAGAGCTCTCGGTTTGACACTCTACGACACTCTCTGGCTGGTATGATTCGATCTCCTAAAGCCATGCTAGGTTCCTCCACCTCGGTGAGATTCATCTTCTGAGATAGCCTTTTTTTGCCTGGAAACTGACTCTGACACCTGATCTGATTGGACAAATATGAAGTTATAGAAGCTGTGTGTGTCAGGATGATGTTGTAATAAGATTGTAGTACAGTGTGTAACAGCACAGCTCCATCAGATATCACAACACACAGCTTGACAATGAGTTCGAGGTCCTCGACAGCAGTGATTATATATACTGTCGAAGCAGAGGTGTTGTCTCACTCTGAGCTGAGGTAGAAAGAAGAGTCTTTGCTGCACTTTTTGGAGGTTAGGGTCTGTGCTGAGGCCCATTTGAGCGTATTACAGATGTGGTGCCAAGAAATCAGAATGAGGCAGTGATGGATATGAGTTTTGTCCGGTTTATGTCTGACGTCGATAATTTTGTAAATTTTAGAGATTACTGTCTGTGCTCCAGGTAACTGCTTGATTTTGACTGTTTATATTTCAAGCAGTTACCTGGGGAGGGTAACTCACCATTACCCTCTGTTGCCTGACAGAGTCAGGGTCAGTGTTCATATAAGCAGATCAGAGTAAACAGGATAATTAAACCAGTTATTGCTGATTGCACTGGATCAATGGGGGGTTTGAGTGTTGCTGATTAATATACCATTCTGACCAATAGAGACAGATATCATCGACGATGTAATCACCACCTGACATGACCTGAGTCCCGGATTTACTGTATGTATATTCTTCTGACCCCCGGCAGCAGTTCTTTGATGTGATCCCGACGTCGGAGCGCCCCCTGGCAGAGCAGGAGTGGTATCATGGCGCCATCCCCCGCACCGAGGCTCAGGAGTTACTACGGCAACAAGGAGACTTTCTGGTGAGGGAGAGTCACGGTAAACCGGGCGAGTACGTCCTGTCGGTGTTTTCTGACGAACAGCGACGACACTTCATCATCCAGTATGCCGATGTACGTATATGCACCGCGTTCGTTAACTACATATGACAACGGGCAAATGTTTATGTATGATGCACTACGGCCCAAAGGTTCTTAACCTGTGACACCGCCAGCCCCCGAGGATGAACAACTGTGTAGGAGTGCATAATGCAATAGTCAATCTACCGGTACAAATGTTAAGAAAACATAATAAATTAAACTGTATAATGTTCCGGCATCACAGGAACAATGTGATGTTGCACCCCCAGGTTAAGAACCACTGTACCACTGAACCCCTCTACTATAGTGTATATTAGTAAATGAATATGCAATCATATCAATGCTCTCGCTCTCTCTCTCTGGTAGAGTCAGTACCGCTTTGAAGGGACGGGATTCTCCACCATCCCTCAGCTCATCGAGCATCATTTCTCCACCAAACAGGTCATCACCAAGAAGTCTGGAGTCGTGCTGCTCAACCCCGTTGTCAAGGCAACCACTCATATATTCATCTGAACATACATGAACATATTCCAGTCTGTCAGCGTGTTTCAGCTCAGTGATGTGAATGTGAATTAAAAAGCTTTATTACTAATTTTTCTGTGTTCAGGACAAAAAATGGATCCTGAACCATGAGGATGTTGTGCTGGGGGACCTGCTGGGAAAGGTGACCTGCACACACACTTCAGTTTTTCAGTTTTAATTTCCAGTTTTTAACATTTTTAACCCCTCTCTGCCTCCATGTCCCATCATGCCCTGCTTTCTGTTGTTTAACAGGGTAACTTTGGCGAAGTGTTTAAAGGGACCCTGCAGCGTGACAAAACACCAGTCGCTGTCAAAACGTGTAAAGAAGATTTACCTCCAGAGCTGAAGATCCGCTTCCTGTCTGAAGCCAGGTCTGCATTTCACATTAATCCTAAACAAATATTATACTACTGCAACTAATAATAATATTATTATTGTTGTTGTTGATGATGATGATGATGATGATGATGATGATGATGATGATGATGATGATAATAATAATAATAATGTTGTTGTTGTTGTTGTTAATAATAATAACAACAACAACAACAAGAGACCTGTACTACGAAGCAGGATTTGTGGTTCTCTCTACTCTGGAGCAGGTTACATTCGACATAACGGATCGTGTATAAAAGCTCCACCCACTGACCAATCAGCTCTCTTGGAAAATGACATCACCATTCTTAGAGGATCCCGTGGAGCTCAGTGCGCAGATCGTGACAGGGTCTCTTAGGAGGACTAGAGTGTTCAGAGACCAGCAAACCGCTTTGTCCCTCCCTGATGGTTTTAATATGAGCGACCCTCATTATTGCAGAGTCCAGCTCCTCAGCGGGACTGGACTCCTGTGGAGGAGCTGGTCCCCTCCCGTCGTCTTCATCTCATCGTCTGACTGAAGCACTGGAGCCTTGTACATTTTGTACTTATAAGAAATGAAAGTCAGTTTACTTACTGCTGTGTCCTAATGATGGGCAGTGATATTATGAGCCTGTTAACTTACACATTCACACAGGGGGTGATTTTTATTCCAGCTGTTCTTCCTGCATTTGGCAGCTGCAGCTGTTGCTCTTAGCCTGGATCATGTGTTTAACTTCGTCGTATTTGTCTAATATTATCGTTTGCTCTTCGTCTCTCACACATGCCGCTCTGCTGCCAGTAGACTTGTCCTTGTCTGTGATTGGTCATATGCTGTAAACCACGTCCCTTTCATGTGACTTTGCTCAGGAAAACCTGGGTTGACGAACTGAGTTGATAACCACAGTCATGTGACAGCTTAGTGTGATTATGGTTGGTTGGCTCAGTGAAGCCAGATAACGTGAAGATATCCTGTGTATGTTAAATTGGCTTTGTACTACAGGCCTCTGGTCAGCATGTTACACATACATAAAGAAAAAGAAAAATATTAATAAATGAGAAAATATTTTTATCAACAGCAGGAGGGAACAATCAAGTCATTTGATTTTTATTTTATTTTTTTAACTGACAAACATTCAAACAAACAACATAGGTATTGCATTTGTTTAAAAAAAATTGAAGCAGTTGTAAGTAATAAATATATGAAGAACATGACATAAATTCACGAGAATACAAAATAAATAAAAAATGTAAATTAGATACGAGAAAAAGTATAGAATGAAAAAAGTGAAATACATGAAAACAAAAAAATACAGGTGAAATATTAAATACATATGAGAAAAAATAAATAAATGAATAACGTAATCATATTAGGTAGAATATAAGGTTTCTTAAACTTGAAACCATTGGAATAAACTAAGTATCCACAGTTACGTTTATTAGATGTAGCTTGTTGTCACCTAAATATTTTGTTCTGCATTAAAAAATATTCAGTACCGTTCAATCAGATATTAGACTTTTGTTGTGTAAACGTCTTTGTCTGTGTCTCAGAGGGTTTGGACAGTGTCTCGGCTTCAATATCACTATTAAAAATGTGCAATATTCTCAAAAGGACCCCCATACTCTGAAAATCAGGTCAGCTGTGGAGTAGTATAGTATAGAAAGTATAGAAAATTAAGATTAAAGGGAAAATCATATCCGCTTTCTGATTGGCTGCCTCGAAAATGTGTATCTGCTCTGTGATTGGCTTGTGTCTCATACTGGCTGTCTGTGATTGGCTGCAGGATACTGAAGCAGTACGACCACCCAAACATCGTGAAGCTGATCGGTGTTTGTACGCAGCGACAGCCGATCTACATCGTCATGGAGCTGGTTCCTGGTGTGTGGAGCTTCTTACCTTGTTGTACCTTGTTGTTCTCTGGTTGGTCAGTCTTTAAGAGATTTCTTTGTTTGACCCATCACTGTGTCTGTCAGGTGGAGACTTCCTGTCCTTTTTGAGGAAGAAGAAGGACGAGTTGAAGACAAAGCAGCTCATTCGTTTCGCTGTCGATGCTGCCGCGGGTATGGCTTACCTGGAGAGCAAAAACTGCATCCACAGGTAACTCATTTTATACCTGTTCAACTGTTCAAACATCAGAACTGTATGCACAGGTGACACCCTGCTAATGGGGCAGGCTGATGCATCGCTGTCCCAGGTGGTATACCCACAATTAGAGCTCCTCAGTAAACGGCAGTGGCACCATAGCCAGTGTCTGGCAGACCACTTTTGGAGCAGTTTCATCCGATTCTACTTACCTGGTCTCAGGCCCAACAGAACTGGCATTCCGACTCTTCAAACCTTCAAGTGATCATTGACACACAGCTACCTCAGGCTCTATTGCCCATAAGTTGGGTTAGACTGGGTTTGCGCCTGATGGCAGAGTAAGGAACTGTTGAAGTAGATGGCTCCTTCAGCCGACCAGTATTCTGGATCATCAGCCTTCCCAAACCTTTAAAGACATCTGGGGGTGGCTGTTAAAAAGCCTAGTAGCCCTCGGACGAATCCGCCCCAACCCCTCTCAGAGTGGTACGCTTGCTTTGCCCAATGTAGTGGATGAAGACGCTGTTCAGCAGAGTTCGCTTTCTTAGTCCGAGTAAATGGTTGAGTTCTAATACGGGTGTTACTGCCCTCGTCTTCACTGTTGTGTGCGTCCATTGAGCCAAACCACGCACACATGTAAACCTACACCTACACAAAGGCGTCTTCCTGTCACACAGCCTGTCAAGACTTTGTTCAGTAATAAAGTTCTACTCATTGGAGCTTCTGGACTATTCGTGATTTAATCAGTCACTTTGGTGGTTAGGCTGTGATTTCCCAGAACCCAAGTATATGAGTGAGGCCTCTGTCAGAGTATTCTGAAAAATTCCTGATAAATCTGATTCTGTTTAATAATTCTTTTCACAAGCTTCCTGTCATGTTACTTTAATGATAGATAGATAGATAGATAGATGAGGGAAACTGTCATGTTACAGCAGACTGGAGATAACAATAGAAGTAAAATTAAAACCATAGCTGCAGAATAAAAAATATACAATATATACACCAGAAACAGAATTATTCAGAAATACAGTGTGCGGTTTAAAAAAGGCTGGAGTGTGTAAAGTGTAGCGTGTGATAACTGCAGGGACAGTATGATACAGACAGCATGTACAGGTGATAGAGCAGCAGTGTGTTCACCTGTCACACTGAGGTGAGCTGATGTACGGTGTCATGGTTTCCTGAAACGTTCTTTGTGACAGCGGAGCTGAATGAGTCTGTCAGAAAACGAGTTCAGTGAGCTCCTGCTCCTCACTGACTCAAATGTTTCCAAGTTCTGACCAGTGATGGTCCGGCCTCGTCGACAAGTTTATGGATCCTGCTGGTCCCCCAGCAGACCACAGCCCAGTAGATGACACTCGCTACCACAAACTGGTAGAAGATCTCCAGCATCGTGCTGAAAGACAGTAGGGTCAGCTCATCCTCTTCCTGTACGCGGCGTCCGTGTTGGTCCTCCAGTCCAGTCTGCTTTTCAAAGGGACACCCAAGTACTTGTAGTAATAATAGTGATAATAAAACAAACTAAGGGTGTTCAGTCAGTACGCACGAGATGTTCTGTGAGTTTTCTGCACATGTAAAACTTCCTGTTGTTGCTTCACAATCAAACCTCTCCACTGCTCACCATTGTGACGCTTTTATTGTGAAAGAACTGCAATTTCCTGAAACCAGTCTTCAGTTCAGAGCTGGTTGACGTGGTCGAGGTCAGTGGGTCACAATTGACCTGTCTCTCTCCCAGTATTAACCTTGTCGTCTCCACCTGTCTCTCTCTCAGGGACCTGGCAGCGAGGAACTGTCTGGTGGGGGAGGGCAGCGTGTTGAAGATCAGTGACTTTGGGATGAGTCGTCAGGAGGACGACGGTGTTTATTCTTCATCCGGACTCAAACAGATTCCCATCAAATGGACCGCACCCGAGGCCCTGAACTACGGTAACGCCTGACACACACCTGTCTCACGTGGTGATAAACGATATAAACTTGTTTACTCACTACTACTCTCCTGCTGCACTGAATCTGTGTCCTGCTCTGTGATTGGTTACTGACTCTTTGTGTCCTGCTCGGGGATTGGCCGCTGCAGGTCGTTACAGCTCAGAGAGTGATGTGTGGAGTTACGGGATCCTGCTGTGGGAAACCTTCAGTTTGGGGGTGTGTCCTTATCCCGGAATGACCAATCAGCAGGCCCGAGAGCAGGTGGAGAAAGGTAAACGCACAGAGAGGAGGAACCGTTGATTCCTCATCTTGTGTTCATTAAGTAAATTATTAAATTTAAACAGGTTTTAAACCACAGAAGTCAGTATTAACTCGTCCCAGAGTTTACAGACCTATTTAAAGCTTAATAAGTGAAGAGGACACTTGTACCATTAAATGTAGAAACATAAATTACTTAGTTTATTCATCTGCACGGAAATATAGGACATTGAATACACTATTTGACATATTAAGAGTGAAAAGTGTTTTTTAAATGGCCTTTGATGTGCACATGAACCACTTGGTTGTAGAAAAAATAGGAGGGTTTTTTTTAGATATTTTTATTAATAACAAATCAACAGCTGCACCTACAGACCTGAGTTGTTTGATAAAAAGTCCTTAGTTTGGGTTAATGAGCAACTTCTTTCAACAAACTGTAGGTGCCGGTGTCCACACAGCAGGGGGCGCTGCAGAGTGGGGTTAAATAATACATAAACCGTGTAAAACATAAATGAAACAGTCATTTCTGAACTAATTGAAGAAGATATTAAAACTCCACTCGTTATAATGAATTGTTATTTCATCTTTTATTTTCATAATCACAGTTTTATAGGGTTTGGAAAGACATTGGGGAAATTTGAAATAAAAACAGACTTTTGACAAACATAATGAAATAAAATAAATAAATAAAACTACAATGGCCCTCAGTAGAGCACAGACCTCCACCAAGGCCGGTGTCTTCAGAGAAAAAAATCAAGTTCATAGTAAATGATCCGGACCAGAATGTAGCGGTGTCTTCCCTGGACCCTGATCCGTCCCTCCGCCAAGTTTGGTGCAGATCGGTTCAGTAGTTTTTGTTTGATCCTGTCTGTCCACTGGTCGGACAAATCCAGTAACCGGGGAACGTGACACGAACTCCTCCCCCTCCCTCTCCTCCTGGTTGCTAGGTTACAGGATGGCGTGTCCTCAGCGTTGCCCTGACGACGTGTACAAAGTGATGCAGCGCTGCTGGCAGTACAACCCCGAGGACCGACCCAAGTTCTCCGAGCTGCAGCGAGACCTCGCCGCCATCAAGAAGAAGTGATGACATCATCAGAGACAGAAGAGGAAAGCCGAGTCGCGTCATCGGCGAAGACGAGTCACTTTTTAAAAAAAATTTTACGTCAGGTGGGCGTGGTCAGCAGGTGGAGGTGGTTCAGGGACACTGGCGTGGCGTCTTTTCAAAAACTAAAGATATTTAAAAAAAAAATAAAATAAAATAAAAAAAAAAAAGTCCCAAAAGTTTTGTTAAAAACACTATAAAAAAACAACCCTGACTAAAAACAGTTCAGCTGCAAGACAAATTTATGAATGTCGTAGCAATGTCCACACGGACTAAACATGTCTGTTAGCAACACACTACAATGTGATAAATCTATCATTTAAAATCAATATGCTAGCATTTAGCATTTAGCAGATGTCTGAACTCTCATTAAAACTACATTGTAAACAGCCAAACACTGTCAGGTGGTAATGATGCCTACAGGTTATTATGGAAACACATTAAAATCAGACCTCAGCCATGATGGATTTGATGATCAGTCAGTGCCACAGCCGCTCAGAGAATAATTTTAGAAAACATCTTAAAGTTAAGCCTGGAATAATGGAGCTAATAGCTTAGCATTAATTTAGCGAGGGTTTTTAACAAATTCACTAAAATGCTTTTGAAACCTGATGCACTCCCCCAGCACCCTGACAGATGTTTGAACGTTTACATCAGCCGGGCAACGGCTCTCGTTTCACGCTTTAACTTGGGTGAGCATGATTTCAATGTGCCAGACGTGTTGACAGTTAGCGTGACTCCGAGCTTTAAGTTACGCTGAAAAACAATTGAAAAAGGCCAAAATCTGCTAAATCTAACCTGCTGCTAAAATCCTCATCGTTTTTATTTATTGTGAAAAACTTTGGTTGCCAGCATTTAAAAAAAAAAAACACCAAAAAAAATCCTTTTTTTTTTTTAAATATAAGCTAAAAATGTAAAGAGACTGACGTGCTGCAGGTGTGATGTCCGTTAAACCACACCCCTAGCACTACTGTAACCAGGGCAACAGATTGAACACTAAAATCTATTCCACTGCTGAGGAACATCAGCTGTCAGCACTAACATAAACTCTTGTTTATTTTTACATCTTCACTGTTTCTATTTTTATTTATTATGTTTTTATTAATTTTATTTCTTTTTATGTTTCACGTGTTTAATCTTCTGACAGCAGCTTAACAGTTTAAAAATTTTACAAATTGTTTTGGAAGGAAAATGAACCTTTATTCTAAAAAAAAAAAAAAAAAAAAAAAACAGCTGCCAATCATCACACAGACCACGCCCACCCCGACTTTTTTTTGTTTGTTTTGTTTTTTTTTCCTTCTTTTTTTAAATTTCTAAAGTGTGACTCCAGGAAATGTTTCTGACCAATCAGTGATTTCCAGCATGATGTTGTCAGTTTAAAAAATAAAGTTTTGAGAAATAAAAAGCAGGAGAACAAGGAAAATTTAGCTTGAATACATTTTTAAAATTTCTCCACGCAAACATTTACCCCCCCCCCCCACAAAAAAAAAAATTCAATCTAAGTAAATCATGGCTAAAAAAAAATAGCTCATTATAAGTCAAACCATCAGCACTTACTTGGTGTATTTCCTGTTTGACATGGCAACTGAAATCAGTTTATACACACAGACTAATATATATACAGTTCATTCAGAAAATATTCAGACCCCATCACTGAACTGAGGTAGTACAATGAAGCGATAGTCCTGATTGGTCAACATCACTTCCTGGACCATGTGAGGGCGGAGCCTAAATGTTAGTGATGTCAGAGCTACTGACTGTTACTGTAAATAAATAAAAGATGTTTTTACAGTTTGTTTTGTTTTTGTTGAAACATCATCTGAGTTTTTCCAGTTTTCCTTTTCGAACACTAATCGTCTGTCTTTTATATTTGTTTAAGCTCTTTATAAAAATATTGTAGCATTTATTATGAAAATAAAACAAATATGAACACAGACAGCTGACGTGTGACATCGTTTATAACATTTTAATTTTTGGTTTTAAAAAAAACAAAAGTTGAATATTAAATGAGACATAAAACATTTAAATATTTATTTTAATGACATTTTGTAAAATTTTCTTGGACAGAATTCTTACCCAAATAAACCATCAATATTTTATCATTAAGAAAAAAAAAGAATTTTACAACAAACTTTAAAGTGTATCTTTTGTAGAAATACATTTCAAAATTAGTTCTCCCTTTAATTATATTTTATATTCTGGATTTAATTGCGTGTTTTTACCCTTAATGACACTTTTTTTTTCCTACTCTTTCCAATTAAAGCTTTTATCATTGTTGCAAACTTAGGAAAAAATGTTTTATAATGAATGAATTTTAAAAAAATTAGAAATATTTTGGTGTGAAAAACTTTGCTGTCCAGCTAGCTTTAATTTGACAAGTTAAAAGTATTCAAAAGTAATTTAAATTACATCTTGAACATTGGTTTTCATTGACCTTTTAATTTCTGCACAATACATTTTTGTTTAAAGTATTTAACTGCTCATTCATAAACATACTGAACTCAAACAGAAAACACTTGTCACAATTTCTGTTAAAACAGTTTATTTTCTTTATCTGACAATTTAAAAATGAATAAAGAGCAAAAATATTTGTACAAAAAAAATGTACACATCACAGAAAAGTGACATGAAATATTAAGAAATCATTGTTTTGGTTTTGATCCACTCTCTTGCAGGTTTTTATTTCTAAACTGAAGATTTCTTTTTATATATTTTGTGAAGCTTCCGCCAAACAGAGCTCTGACTGTTTCTGACCTGAACAGAAACAAAAACAAACAAACCAACCAGTTTTTCTGTTTACACATTATTTTTTATTAAAACTGTAAACTTCCAAATAACGTCGGCAGCGTGGCCGGTTTGGGGTGGGGCTTGTAGCCGATTCGCTCGTTGATGAGCTCCGTCCTCGACGCCGTGGAGGGAGATGCTGAGGCTCCACCCACGATGATATCAACACTGATGACCGAAGCCCCGCCCACTCCTCCTCCTGACTCCGCCTCCTCCGGCTGACGCTTCCTAGCCTTAAAAAAAAAAAAAAAAACCCTTTAATGGTTCGTTTCCTTATCAGCTGACAGAAATGTTTCATACATTTAACTTCTTCAGTTTGTGTTTTAATGAGGTTTTTACTTGTTCCAGTTTTCCAGACTCTGGAGTAACAAACAGGTCAGTACCATGAAACTAGTCCTTGATCCTCAGGGACTCGAATCTTACTGAGCTGCTATTAAATCTTCAGCAGCTTTTCTAACCACAAACTTAATAATGATCACGTTAATGCAGCGTTTCCCATACAACGAATTATTTGAGGCAGACGCCACGTTAACACTGACCACCACATATTGATTTTCTATTGTTTTGACTATTTCAAATGGGTAAAATCTGATTGCATCGTACAGCTGTGTGTAGAAGGAGCGGAGGAGAGGAGGACAGCAGCTAAAGAGAGGAAGAGGAGGCATCTAATTCTGTGGGAAACATCAGTGAGCGAGTTATTGATTAGTATTGACAGTATTGAGTGGTATCAGTGATTTACACCTCGAGCTCCTTCTTGATGCTCTCGAACTCCTCTGTGTCGTCGATCTTCAGCTCCAGACGAGTCGGTTTCCTCCTCAACATCTTCTGGTTCAGTTTTCTTCTCTATTCAGAGACACACAAACATCAAACATCAGAAGCAACAACGTCAGAGACGTGACAACATCTACGGCTGTTACTCATTATCCAAGAAGCAACTGATACACTTATTGATCATGTGTGATTGAACAGCATACAAAGAGTAAATCACTTCTAATATTAATCTGAACCATCTAACCAGCTACTGCTAACAGGCTACGCCGCTACGCTGACTGTCCGTCAACAGAAACCAGATCAGACCAAACAACAACAACATCCCCTCTGTTTCTTCGGCCTCACGGACGTATTTTCACCGAAATCCCAGGTTCTGGATCGACAGGTTCGAGTCGCCACGCTCTGAGGTTTGACACAGCAGCTGAGTTCTTCTGCCTCTGTACTGATTTATACAGCAGTACATCTGCAGTACATCTGCAGTACTCTCCATTATATATATATTGTTATGGTCACATGGTGGCAAAGAGAGGGAAGGTGATCGGGACGAAGGGTGGAGGTACCAGAAGGCAGGAGAGCAGACAGACAGCTACAGTACCTGGGTATCCCACAGGCCAACGGGAGCCATGATGAGGATGTAAGGAGGTCAGCCACAGCCAAGGGCCTCCAGAGGGTAAAACAGGTGCTGAGAAGCCAGGTCAGTGGTAGAAATAAAACCCAAGCCATCAACACGTTCGCCCTGCCAGTCACTAAATACCCAGCTGGAACAGTAAGCCGGGACGCAGGAGACAGATGCCCCTGAGAGACTCCAGCACATAGTAGCAGGGTGTTAGATGCAAGCTGGGACCGCGTAGACTGGGAGACATAACCAAGTGGCTGGGCTGGCGCGCAGGAACATCTTTGGCGAGTGTGGATCAGAAGTCCCAGAGTCAAGATGGGACACACCACTGAAAGCGGTCGAGAACAACAGAGCTCCTGTGGGACCTCAAATTCCAGACTGACCAGCAGCTGCTGGCCGACCGACCAGACAGCGCGGTGGTTGACCAGGACCAGGGGAGGCAGCGGTGACGGATGTGGCGATGCCAGATGACAGTTGCATCAGAAAGAAGGAGCAGAACCGGAGTGGATGTGGAAGCTGAAGTCAAAACTGGCCCCGTGGTAACAGGAGCATTATGGGTTGTGATTCCCCCATCTGGGAGAGTGGCTCCAACAGATTCCAGGCACAACACCTGAGGTCTCTGTCCAGAAGAGGGCAGATCTAGGAACAGCTAAGATACTGCGCAGGACTCTGGTAGAAGACTAGACAGAGGACAGAGACTCACTGGGCTTCATTTAGCTGATCTACTGATTCATTTTAGGCCTCTGAACATTGACATTCGTCACATGTTTATCAGACTGTTGCACAGAATCACACAGATTAAAGCTCTAACTAATCTGCAGTAAAGTCTTGATAATCTCTGGAGTAAACCCAGACTCATCGATTATCAACAGTTCGATTCATTTTCGGAACCATACTCTTGACTCCAGTATGTACCAGTATGTACCAGTATACACACTGGTATAAACAACAGAGCTCCGGTGTTCTGTTCCTATTTAAGTCTGAAGGTAAACAGAGGCTAAGCTAACCGGCTAACGTCTGTTTAAAGGTCTAAAAACAATGAATTACACCGGAAAAAGACGAACGTGCCTCCCAGATGTTATAGCGTGGTTTCACAAGTTATGAGACGTTACCTAACAGATGTGCTGATGCTTTCCCGGGTTTTCTCTCCTCTCCTGTTTTTTCGCTGCCGCTGCCACTGGGTTCGTCGTCGTTTTCTTCTTCTTTGTCTTTTTAAGTCGTCGTCGTCTTCTCTGCTTCTTCTTCTTCTTCTTCTTCTCCTTCTGTTGGCGGTCGGCAAACAGCTTTTTGGTGCATTACCGCCACCTTCTGAACTGGAGTGTGGATCAGACTGGGTCTTATAACTATACTATATTCCAGTAAATACAGCATTATACTCCACATGCCCTCGGTTCAACTGTAACGATTCTTTTAGTTCAAGTTTGATCTTCTCTAGTCTGTTTTTCAGAATCTGTCTTTCCTGGTGGTTTCGGATGCGTTATTATTTATTTATTTTTTCCCACCTAAGACCCGCCTCTACCCTTCCTCTTATTGGTTTACCGGGATAGTCTCACCCTAATACTAACCAATAATCACGCTTCATGCCTAACCCTAGCCAATCAGAGGAAGGGTAGGGCTGGCTCTTCAGCCATCTTCAGTGGGGGGAATAACGCGTTGCTGTGTCAACCGGATGAACAAATTGACCCGGAAGCAGAAAACGTGTTTTACATCCGGGTCACTTTGCTGAGAGACGCTACCGCTTCGTTTTCAGCTGTAAGTTTTTAAAAATAAAAACAATGCAGCTTCAAGTTTATTAACGGACTGTTTCACACCTGCCGGTCACACTTGTCGTGTATCTGTTCAGGTGTGTTTGACGCAGGGTGACGCTAGACTAGTCGCTGCTTGAATGCTAATTCAAATGCTAGCATTGTGTGTCACGTTTTGTTTTCTCCGTTTTTTTTTTATTAATTTTCTCCCTTTTTCGTCGTTTTCAGTTTTTTTTTCTATTTTTTCTCTTTCTCTGCCCTTCTCCTCATCTCCTGTTTCTCTCTGTAACATTTAACTCAACCTTTTTGCTCGCACCAAACTCCGTTGAAAAATCGTGTAACTGTAGACCGTTAGCTCACAGTAAATGTTTGTCACGGATCAGGACTGAACTGATCTCTGATCTGTTACTCTTTCATTCGGCATGAACTGAATCTCTTAAAGTGTTTTGAATTAAAACAGTTTCTGTCTAAATGATTGACAGGTGATCAGATCAACAGTATCTGTAGGCCTTAAAAAGCCTCGATAAGCAAAGTCTTAAATTTCCATCATAAAGCTCTGGATATTTTTTCTCCATCCTCTGTCTGCAGTAGCACGTTACTTATAAATTGTTTTTATATGTGATTTTATCAGAAACTGTTGTTCCAGACCTTCGTTGTTATGTTAAATTCATACGTAGGCCTTAAATTAATTAGTTCGCTTTTAATAATTTAATTCATCCATTCATTTTCTGCTGCTTATCTAGCAATTAATAATATTATTTGGAATTATTGTTATACACAGCTGAGAAGTGATATAATTATGAAGTCGAAACCTCAATAAATGTCAATAAATTCATGCACTTAAATAATAATTCTAGTTCATACCATCTCTGCTGGTTTTCATCGATATTGTTTTTTAAAAAGTCTTAATTTTAACTTGGTAAACCTGCAGAAATCATAAACTGTCTCACTACTGAATTCCTTATAGTTAGCACCAGATTCTGTGGTTTATTATGAGTTTATGAGGAAATGTGGGGGCTGTAAAATAAAGTGTTTTACTTCCCAATGGAGGCTCATTTCTGCCAGTAAAGGAAAAAATAAACAAAGACTTACTATGTCAAACATGTTTTTTCTTTTACGGGCAGACAAAAAATGTAAGGGATTAATTTCCTCCGGAGAAATACTGTAACCAGTAATATTTTTATTTTTATATTAAAACAATAACTGATTTTGTAAATTAATCAGTTACTTTTTTCTTTTCCTTCAGTGGTTTCACTTACTATCTCTGAAATAATTTTGTTCGTTTGTTTGTTATTTCAATATTTTTAATTTTTAAATTATTAAATTTATATTGTAATTTTTGATATATTTTATTATTATGATAAATGGCAGCATATTTCTGCCATCGCAACCAAAAAAGCTTGCTCAGTTTCTCATTATAACAAGACAATTTTCTAATTTTTATGAGATCTTTTTCACTTTCTAACAAAATGTTTTTCATGTTATTATGACATATTTTCTTGTTATTATTAGATAGCAGAGGATTCCGTTTTTACAAGAAACTTTTCTCGTTATAAAACAAAAAAAAACGACTTTACTTGTGATAACAGTATAAAGTTTGATTTAATTTTATTATTTATGTATTATTTTATGTACAGAAATTGTCTTGTTTTCTGGGGGGCTATTCTTTTCACTTCTTTTGTATTTTGAATTTGTGTTTTAAACATTTTAAATGTAAAAACAGCACTTAGTTTGTGTTTATAATGAGATATTTACTCATGTTTCTGCCCAGTGACCTTTATGTTTCATTCTGCATGTTTCTTCTTCTCTTTGTGTTACTTTCTGGCGGCGGCAGCAGCAGAAGACGTGGGTTAACATGTCCGACGAAGAGGATTCGGCTCCGGCCGTGAAAAAGAGTCGTGTTTTCTATGGAAGCCTGGAGGAGAAAGAGCGGGAACGTCTGAGCTCAGAGGCTGCAAGCGGCACGACGACAGGAAGTGATGGGGTGAAAGCCGGGATAGAGGCGGGAAACATCAACATCTCGTCAGGTGGGTCAAGTGTTGTAAACTATAGGCGTGTCTTAATGTCATACAGAGAGACTTAGACTCTGTTTCCCATGATGCCGTGCAGGAGAGACTCTGGAGATGGAGGAGCGTGTCAGCGAGCGGCAGCAGGAAGCGCTCGCTGAGTTCGAGCGGCGACGGCGAGCGCGCCAGATCACCGTTTCCACTGACGATGCTGAGGTGAAGGCCGGCCTCCGGGCGCTCGGAGAGCCAATCACGCTGTTCGGAGAGGGACCAGCTGACCGCCGGGAGAGGTGGGAAAAAAGGCTCAGCTTCTTTAGTTTAAGCTTTATTTAAACATTTCAGAGAATGAGTTTTATATAATTACAGAAATAAATAAAACAAAGGGTTTCAGTCAGATCATTTCAAAATTAATGTATAGAATGGAATAAACAGATGAATGTTTTTACAGCCTTTTCCTCAACAGAAGATTCAGAAGTTTGAAGAAAATGAAAAGAAAATGAATCAGCAGCTGGTTCAGAAATATGCTCGGTCCAACACAAAAACCATATTTATCTGAAATACTTTTGTGTTCCCTCTGATCCTCAGGACCAGATAGTGTACTGGTTCAGTCCAGACCTAACACACTGCCAGTTTAAACACTGCAGATGCCACAGAAAGGAGAGATGATGATGCTTTTACTGTTCAGTCCTCCTTTCAAACAGTAAACAGACACCGGTGTGGTTCAGGATCACTTTGGGCTCCTGGAAATGTTGAATGTTGTTTTTGTTTTTCGTAAATATTTTTTAACAGAAAAACGTTTGCAGATTAATTGAAGATGAGATTTATGGTTAGTTGCCGCCTAAAGTTTAAACCTCAATGTTTTGGTGTCAGAAAATTCTCTATGTAATTTTGTAATCTGTTTATGTTTTAACTTCAGATTAAAGGGATGACACACTGAGTTATAATTTTGTGCTGTGACATAATCACAGAGATTTATTGGTTGATGTTTCTGAACCCTCGAACCTCTCCCTAACTTAGACGTCCATTTTCTACAGAAGAGCTTAACAAGATATTTTATGGCTGACAAACGTTAACATGATAAACGGCAGAACTATGGCTACACACTGACACTAACCACAGACACACCTGAGCCTCTTGTAGCAGAGCTGCTGAGGTACAACACAGGTGTCCACGCCGAGACTCTGTCAAAGAAACACAGAGTTCTTCTAAAGTCAAAGCTCCAGCAGAGACACAGAGTCCGTTAGCTGTGACTCTGCCATGTTAAGTTGAGCAGGGTTCAGTCGGTCTCCCCCGTGTCCCCTCACCCCCTACGAGGCCTTGAGGCCTGGTCTCTGCTGGAGACCAGTAAATCTGCTGGGACAGAGGCTGCTAGCGGAGTTTGAGGGGGTGTTTACTCTTTTAAGATTTAGACAAAGACCAACAGTTTTCATTCATGTCCAACCGTCTGGTGTTCAGTTGGTGACAAGAGGTAAATTATTGCAGCTGTTATTTGTCTCCATGTTGAACTTTTATAATAAAGGTAGAGTTTTTTCTGTTGTGTGTGTTTGTGTTCAGACTGCGAAGTGTCCTGTCTGTGGTCGGTCCAGACGCTCTGAAGAAGTCCAGGAAAGATGAAGAGAGAGCCAAGAGATCACAGGACGAGGTCTGTATGCACAGAGATACACACACGCAGTGATACACACACGCAGAGATACACACACGCAGTGATACACACACACACGCAGAGATACACACACACGCAGTGATACACACACGCAGTGATACACACACACACGCAGTGATACACACACACGCAGTGATACACACACACGCAGAGATACACACACACGCAGAGATACACACACACGCAGTGATACACACACGCAGAGATACACACACATGTAAATACACACAAACAGTGATACACGCAGAGATACACACACGCAGTGATACACACACACACACAGAGATACACATGGAGATACAAACACACGGAGATACACACACATGTAAATACACACAAACACGGAGATACACACGGACAAACACACACACGGAGATACACACACACACACACACAGTGATACACACAAACAGATACACACGGACATACACACACACAGTGATACACACACGGAGATACACACGGTGACACACAGAAAAATAGAAATAAAACACTTTCAGTTGAATAAAACTTTAAAAGTTTAACTTTTTCTTTCTGACCAATCACAGTGCCAGCAGACGTGGTACCATGAAGGCTCCGCCTCCCTGAGGGACGCCCGGCTCTGGTTGGCCAAATACTCTCTGCCACGGTGAGTTGGCAACAAACTGACCAATCAGAGAGGAGGACTAGAGCCCTTTGTCAGTCCTCTCGGTTGTTTCATTCACTTGTACTTTGATGTAAATCGCATGGCAGCCGTTACTGTGTCACTTCATGAAGTTCTGATATTTTTAGGTGTGTAGACAGTTGGGTTTACAACATGTGGTCGGTTTATTACAATAACTGTGGAAGTTCACCAACGTCTTCAGAGATGTAAGGACCTACTGGTCTCAGCAGCTGACAAACCGAATCCCGAGAGGAGCTTTCAGTCAGTGCCCATGGTCATCCTCCTGTATAAAACAGTCTCACCTCTTACTGCTGGCTCTGATGTCTGGAGTGTTTTAAAATGTGATTTAATTCCTTTCGGAAAATAAACTTTGGTGTCAGAGTGTAAATTTAATATTAACTGTGCATTCAGAAAGTATTCAGATTTTGTATTTTGTCATGTTGCATCCTGATGCTAAAATCAAAAATCATGTTTTCCCTCATCAGTCTAAACTCAGTTCCCCGTAATGACAAAGTGAAGACAGAATTTGAGACAGTTTGTAAAAGTCTAAATGGGGAAGGCTACAGAAACTTTCTGCTGCACTGAGGGTTCCCAGGAGAACAGTGGTCTCCACAATTCTTCAGTGGAAGACGTCTGGGAAAACCAGGTCTCTGAGGAGAAAGGCCTCGGTAAGAGAGGAGACCAAGAACCTGATGGTTACTCTGTCTGAGCTCCAGAGATCCCGGTGGGAGATGGGAGAAACACTATACCATGGGCTTCTGCTCAGGTTTACGCTTCTGTCACTTGGGTCATTGTTTCTTCAATAAAACTCTGTCAGTGGAGCTTTGAGTCGAGATCGCTGTTTCACGGTCACGGTACAGAAGTTACAAGCGAAGTTCAGCTGATGTCTCAGCTGACCGTACTTTGTCCTAGTCTTAGGAGTCTGGAATCCACAGCTGATTTTACAGAGTCTCCTAAGCTCCTAAGTCTGGACCGTTTTTAGTCTCTGAAATGTAGCTATCTACCGCTAGCAGCATTAGCTCTGTAGCTGTAAAAGCAGAGTTTAGTCCAGCTCCACCTGGAGGTCAAGAGAGGCAAGTATTGCACCGACCTACGAACCTTCTTTTTCTGCCGTAATGCGAAGACGCAGACAGATTCTTGCAGTTTGTTACAGTCTACTGAAATTTTTTTTTTTTTTTTTTAATTTTGAATTTTTCAAAAGGAGAGAGAGAGAGAGAGCAATTCAGGGGGTGAGAGACACATACTGTGAGTGAAATCGTTCCAGTTCACTGTCAGAGCTCAGATTCACGGTGGGAACTGTTCGGTCAACACTCCACAGTTTACGGATAGAAAATGACCACTGAGCGTCTCTACAGCCGACAGTGGTAACACTAAAAGGTGATGACCAGTAACTATCTGAAAGCTGAATTTACTGCTGACTATTGAGTGAGATAACGGGCGGCGCCCGATGCCTGCGCTCACGAGGCCGATACACAAAGAATGTCTGCAGGCGCTTAAGTAAAGG
The DNA here is from genome assembly GCF_016859285.1 of Xiphias gladius. Taxonomy (NCBI): domain Eukaryota; kingdom Metazoa; phylum Chordata; class Actinopteri; order Istiophoriformes; family Xiphiidae; genus Xiphias; species Xiphias gladius. Next base: position 25,433,265 of record NC_053419.1, on the reverse strand, counting down.
TTTATTAACAGAGTTTTTTGATAACTTGTGGACTTTTTTTTTTTTTTTAATTTAAAGTAAGAAGGCGAACAGAGCACAGATCTACTTAAGCAGAGGCAATGCATATTTTTTATTTGTAGATATTTTTGTGTTCAAGTGAATTATACATTAGTGTTAAATAGATGTTCGTTTAAGTTTGGCAATTTTGTGTCTCATTTGTTATTATTAAATTGTATTTTATTGGATGCCAAAAAATAAACACAATAACATAATATTGGCATCATATATCCGGTGCCCTGTTCCATAAATATCGACATTGGCCGTTGAAAGACTCATATCGATCGGCCACTAGTGTCTGTTAAAGAGGGAGGAGTGAACTAGTGAACGACAAACACGTAGAGAGAGAGACAAGACTGCTAATATCAAACAAAACAGGAGTCTTAAATATTGGAAGGATCTGATTAGCTGTGACTCAAAAGCTGCTACTGTGATTGGTCCATCAGGGCAATGAGGCGTCTGGAGGCTGCACGTGCTCAGAGGGATGTTGCAGAGGCAACCAGGACGATCCGGCAACAAGAGCTGCACAAGAGCCTGAGGGTGAGACGAGTCGAACGTTTATTTAATTTACTCTGATTAAAGACACAGCTGCAGAACGTCAGGTCATTAAAGTACAACTGCCAAAATATTTCTATATTAAAAGATATGATAAATTATAAAATATAAATAAATATAATTCAAAAAGCCTAAATAAATAAACTAACATAAGATAAAGTCTCTATGAGAAAATCTATTTGTGTCAATAATGTTTTGTAAAAAAGATGCTGATCCCTTTTTTGTTCTGTGTAAAAATAAAAGTAGTGACAGAGAAATTCATTTCATTAGAATCATCATCTTCTTCTTCCCCAGAATCTGAACAACTTCTGCAGTCAGATCGGTGATGATCGACCAATCAGCTTCTGCCACTTCAGCCCCAACTCCAAAATGCTGGCCACTGGCTCCTGGTAACAAACCACGCCCACTATTAGCATTAGCTCACAGGGAGTTAGCATAACGACGAGAAGCGCTAGCATTGGAAGACACAAACACACAGCATTAGCGTTAGCATTAGTGACTCCAGCCACAGAGTTGTATTGGTTTTTAGACTACTGCTGAACTACACATGCTCATGTCATGATGCAGCCAATGCTAACATGCTAATGCCCCCCCCCCCCGACAGGAGCGGTCTGTGTAAGCTGTGGTCCGTCCCTGACTGCAACCTGATTCGTACACTCAGAGGTGGGCAGAGCTTCACGTGTTCTATAAATAACTTGTAGTTCAGGCATTTCTGAATTCAGCATAGTCAAGATATCGAGGTGTGTGTTATTTTGTATTTCTATATATTTATATACTCTTAGTTGGCAGTTTATTAGGTACACCTAGCAGTTTCTATTATTTTGTCCACCCAATTCATATCAATGAGGGTAGACTAAATAACAACACATTTCAACAGCAGCACAAACTGAACATTGTAACATTCATAAACTTGTGTTAGCTGAGGCTGGTGTTCCTAATAAACTGGACAATGAGTGTATATTTCTCTATATATGTATGTGTTTGTTTATATACAGTGGCTTCAGAAAGTATTCAGTCAAATCACACTGCATGTCAGGATGAAAACCAAGACACGAGGTCCAAGGAATTCCAAATCCAAGGGTCTAAAACCAGTTCTAAGGCTCCGAGTGTTCCCAGGAGCACAGTGGCTTCAATAGCTGTGACATGGAAGAAGTCTGGAACCACCAGGACTCTTAATAGAGTTAATAGACAGTCTGGACAAAATGAGTAGCTGGGCACGAAGGACCCCGGTCAGAGGGGTGACCAACAACCCAATGGTCACTCTACCAGAGCCTCAGGAGATGGGAGAACCTGCAGGAAGGACAACCGTCTCAGCAGCACTGAATCAATCAGACCTTTATGGTAGAGGCTCTACGGAGAAGCCACTTTGAGTAAAAGACACATGACAGCTGGCTTGGAATTCACCAAACAACACTCAAAGGTGTCTGAGAGCATGAGGAGAAAGTCTGATGTCTGACGAGACAAAACCTTAACCCCTGGGACAGAACTCCAGACACTATGGTGGTGATCACCTGGTTAATACCATCCCTTGAAGCATGGTGGCGGCAGCAGCGTCATGCTGTGGGGCGGCGGGGGGGGTTCAGTGGCAGGGACAGGGAGACTGGACGGACCCGAGGGAAGGACGGATGCAGACAAATACAGAGAGGTACTTGAAGAAAACCTGATCCAGAGTGTGCGGGACCTGAGACTGGGGCAACGCTTCACCTTTCAGCACGACAGTGACCTGAGGCATTGAGCCAAGACAACATTTGGAGTGGATTCAGGACAAGTCTCCGACTGTCCTTAAGTGGCCCAGCCACAGCGCAGACATAAACCCCCAAGAGAATCTGTGCTGAGACCTGCAGATGGCAGTTTACAGACTCTTCCTGTCCAATCTGACGGAGCCTGACCGGATCTGGCAGGAAGAACGGGATAATCAGTCCAGATCCAGGTGCTTAACCTGTGGAGACTCAACCAAAATGACTGGAAGCTGCAACTGCTGCCAAAGCGGCTTCTAGACAGAAGTGGATTAAGGGTCTGAAGACTTCTATAAATGAGAGATTTCAGTTTTTGATTTTTAATAAATTCAGTACAATTTCACTATGTCATTATGGATTATTGATTCAAGATTAATGGATTAATTTAGAATTAAATCTACAACACAAAGTGAAGGGGTTTGAATATTTTCTGAAGTCACTGTGTGTGTGTGTATATAAAGATATATATATATACACACATCTTTATATATATATATATATATATATATATATATATATATATATATATATATATATATATATATAATTATATATAATAATCTATTTTATTTTATGATTTGCATTATAATCACATTAAGTCACTACATTTAAGACATTTGTTGTAAATTGATCAATTATGAAAACATCCGTAGTTTTAATATATTTAGACATTTATTAATTTTGTCACACAAAATTTCATTTTATTTAATTTAATTTAATTCAGGTTTTTGTCCTGAATCACTTTTTTTGCGTTGATTTAACATCTAACATGGTGTCAGACTTTAAGGAAGTTGACTGAGACTCTGCTCCTTGTCTGTCCCTGCTCTCTGATTGGCTGAAGGACACGACACCAATGTGGGTGCCATCGTCTTCCGCCCCCAGGCCGCAGTCTCTCTCGACCAATCAGATGTCAGCTTGGCCTCGTGCGCTGCCGATGGGTCCGTGAAGCTGTGGAACCTAGAAAGGTAGGAGGCAAGGAGGCGAGAGTGTAGGAAGGGAGGAGGGAAGGAGATAGAGAGGGAGGAGATAAGGAGTCAAGGGGGCGAGGAGAGAGGAGACAAGGAGGGAACGAAGGGAGGAGGCAAGGCGATAGAGAGGGAGGCGATTAGGACTCACTGGGACAAAGAGAGGAGAAGGTAGGACACAGAGACAAGGAGGGAGGAGACAACAACCTGAACTCCTGGCTCTTCATATTGTCGTCCTTTATATGGCCATTCATTCCCGTGCGTCTCTTGTTGCCATAGTGATGAGCCGGTGGCAGACATCGAGGGTCACGGCGAGCGGGTGTCTCGGGTGTCCTGGCATCCATCTGGAAGGTTCCTGGGAACGACCTGGTAAACTGGTGTCAGACCATCATCATCAGAGTGTCTGCGTACTAATGCACGGAGTATTTATACACAGTAAATGTATGTGTCTGTGTGTAGTTACGATAACTCGTGGCGTCTGTGGGATCTGGAGGTTCAGGAGGAAATCCTCCATCAGGAAGGTCACAGCAAAGGAGTCCACGACCTCCACTTCCACCCTGATGGATCACTGGCTGCTACTGGGTAAAACGCTCGCTGTACTACTCTGTGGCATCCGCCAGTATCTGCCAGTATCCGCCAGTATCCGCCAGTACAGTATATTTCTCTGTGTGTTTTGTACACATACAGTTTAATGAAACTAATTAAAATATAAATCCTCTCTCTCTCTGTGTGTGTCCCCGCCCCCTTTGCGCTGTCGTCCAATCAGAGGGCTGGATGCGTTCGGGAGGGTGTGGGACCTTCGGACGGGACGCTGTGTTGTCTTCCTGGAGGGACACCTGAAGGAGATCTACAGCCTGCACTTCTCCCCGAACGGGTCAGCCAGTCAGAGACAAACACGCTCAACACACAGCCAATCAGAGAACAGTTTAATCAAACAGCCAATGAGAGAGGTTTTAAAAACAGTTTATTTGTTTCCGCCTTTTTCTCAGGTATCACCTGGCAACAGGAAGTGGTGATAACACCTGTAAGGTTTGGGAGCTGAGAAACAGGAAGTGTTTGTACACGGTCCCCGCCCACCAGAATCTGCTCTCTGCTGTTCGCTTCCAACGTAAAAACAGACCTTTATCTATTAAAAAACAGCTTTATTGTTCTATTTTTATTTTATAGTTGTATTTATTTAAAGTTATTATTTCTAATCAATTTTTATTGATCTTATATAATGACAGTAAAAATGTGATGACTTATCTTTTTTATTACTTAATTATTTACTATTATTTATTTTATTTTAATTATTATTTTTTTGTTTTTTTTTTGTCTTTCTTTTATTCCCTCCTTTTTCAGTTTTTTATCCCTTTAGTTTTTTCTTTTTTTTAAAATTCCTTTGTTGTCCGTGTTTCCAGTTTGTGTCTCTGACCTCACTTCCTGTTTGTTCATTTGCTTTTAGCCACGGACGGTCACTTCCTGTTGACCGGAGCGTACGACAACACAGCGAAGGTTTGGAGTCACCCCGGCTGGACGCCGCTGAAGACGCTCGCCGGACACGAGGGGAAGGTACGAACACTGCGCTCCGATTGGTCTGTTCAGACCCCGCCGCTGATTGGTGGAGACAGCTCGGGTACGTTAACTTGTCGCACCTGTTTTCGTTTTCAGGTGATGGGTGTCGACGTGTCACCTGACGGAAAGCTGATCGCAACCAGCTCCTTCGACCGAACCTTCAAACTCTGGCTGACAGAGTGATGTCACGATGATGTCACGTCAGCAGCTAAGCAGGAGGAAAAAAAATGAAAGTTGTTTGTATTTTTCCTGACAAGAGAAAAAAAGTTATTAATTTTTCAGTGTTTTTGTTTTTGTTTTGTTTTTTAAATAAAATAAAAGTTTACATTTTCGAATTTTGTCTCCGATTATTTTGTTATTTCACGTGTGATTTTAGTTTTTAAATACAAACAACAGAAACCAAGTGGTTAATGTTAGTGATTATCGGCCATAATTAACTGTTGACCACTAAAGTATCATTTATTTACTTGAAATTCTGCTTCAGATCAGAAGTGAAGCACAGACTTCAGTTCCCGGCTACACGGACGTGCGACCGATCATCATCGATTATTACCAGGAGTTTGTTTTCACTCATGTCCGTTTACCTGTTTGTCGGCTTATTTGTCAGCAAGATCAGGCAGAAACTACTGAACTGATCCACTCTGAACTTGGTGGAGGGATGGATCCGGGTCCAGGGAAGAGCCCGTTACGTTCTGGGGCAGGTCCGGCCCACCTCCCAAGATGAACTTAAAAGTAAAAAGAATCTGGTCGTCTGCAGTGACAAGAGGAAAGACGGATCGTTTCTCCACATCACAGAACATTTAGCTGCATCTGCACCATCAGTCGTGTGGACAAACATTTTAAAAAGCCATGAAACAAAACTGATAAAACTTCTACAACCAGTGGAACCACAATGTTTCACATTCAGCAGTAAATGTGTTTCATGTGTTAAAGTTCACTGACGAGATAAAACCTTATGACCAGCTGTCTGAAACAATGTTGGACCCAATGCGGCTCTGAGCCACCGAGACATGGACTCCACCAGACCGCTGAAGGTCCCTGTGCTATCTGGTACCAAGACTTCAGCAGCAGATCCTCAAAGTCCTGTCTCCGGTTCCTAGTTTGTCCTCCCGTGGACAACGGCTGAAGGAGTCTGTTTTATAACTTTAGTTAAAACGCTGAGCAGAGAGAAACTGAACACAGATGAAGTGAGAACTGGTCTCAGTCTGGAAACTGCTCCGCTGGTCAAACTGTAAACATGACAGAAAATCTGAACCTGACGAGGAGGCTTCACTGTAGAACTAAAGACACCAGACTAGAGAAGAGCTCCTCTAAGCTGCGAGGAGCAGCTGATGATCAGACGGACTGAGACGCTGCACCCGGACATGGATCAGCTGCTGGTGCTGTGAGGCTCCGGTAAGACTCCGCTTTACACGTGATGTGTTGTTATTGAAATGCTCACGCACACACACACACACACACACACACACACACACACACATCGTATCAAATGATGAAAGAAGAAAATAAAAACATGGCAAATGGACTTCGTTCAAATTAAGGCTTGAGATTTCCCAGAAATCAAACCCAGTTTTTTATTCTCATTTTTTTGAAGATTTCTACAATGTCCCTGTGGAATGAATAAAGTACTGTCAGGAATTCTATCTCTGCAGTGGTTTGCGTTGGTGGTGGTCGAGTCTGTCACCGTTTCAGATTCAGATTGAGATGCTGAATTTTAAATTTTTCAAAATACTGTGAGCATCACAAACTAAAATCTACAAACCCACAAAACCTGGACCAAAAAAAACTGTCTGGATGGATGGATACCACCAGAGGTCATAGAGAAAACGTTAACTCCAGCAGTAACCCAGGATGTTGATAAAATGTTTTATCTAACTACAGTAAATTGTGTTTTCGTTGTTGCATCCCGTTGACATGTTTTGTTATTTATTTTAATTGTCACATCCTGAGTGTGGGAAACTTCCAAGTCATCAAATCATGTCACTAGTGCAAAAACTGAGACTTTGAGTTCAAACTGCAAAACTGACAAGACAGGACTCCGCCGTCCCTGGCGTGGACCCCTCCCTCATCAGTGCATTCACTGTCATAAACTTACATTTAAAGGGGCCATAATAGGAAAAACTCACTTTCTTGCGTTTGGGTCTCTGGAGCGACGCCCAGTCTCTTGTGGGCTTCCTAGCTAAGAAAACACGGGACCAACAAGCCGTTCAGATTTGGCCCCCCCTTCTTACGTCACATGCAGGCTCAGCAGAATTATACCGCCCCCCCCATCTGACTATCTCCACCCACAGAGAACTACCTTTACGGAGGTGCGCCATTTTCTCCTCGTGAGAGCCGGACCTGCGAGCATTGTGTTGAAGCTAAGAGCCAAGCACGGGAACTGGTCTGTTGTCGGCTGCACCAGACCGGCACACAGAGCTACAGCAGCACCCGCCCTCAGAGGACAGAAGAGCTGAGCGGATAAAGGTTATTTTTGATGGCGACGTCCCGGCGGCTACAGTCGGTCAAAACCTGTACGTGTGCGTTAACCACTTTGTGTTTGACTGCTCCTCAAACCTGGGTCGGTACGACGCAGGACTGGCAACGAGACTTCCCCTGAAAGAGGGAACCAACTGTTCGTGGCAAAATGGCAGAGGAGGGAAACGTAAATGTTCAAAACATCGGCAACCTTTGTTATCTGAAGAGCCATTTTCGCCCAGAGAGAAATTTGGGCCCTTTAAACGCAGGCGCCAGCGAATCAACGTCACCGACAGCTCATTCGTAGGTTTTACCACAACGTGGCGGCAGGAGGTTTTCACTGACCATTCCGCGTCCCTCTAATCCGAGATGTCCTGCCTGTGGCCACTGACGCCATGTGGCTGGTCTGGTCCTTCATCTCCAGAAAATGCAGCGAGCTTGTTCTGGAAACGAAATAATGCGTTTATCTGCTTCTCTTCTCTTATCATCAGGGCAGTGAAGTAGGTGGGAGCTGCCACATAGAGGGGGAGGATCTGAAGAGGAGCCGCGCTGTCCTGGAGGTCCAGCACCGACACAGACCGTCACCCTCAAATCCGCAAATTCCCGAGGGAGGCCAGCGTCACACACCGCTGCCACGTCTGGCACAATAACACGTGGTGGTGTTTCCTGTGTTCGTGTGACGGGGAAACAGCAGGTTTCCACGTGTGGTTGATGACGTCAGCGTAACACAGAACTTTTCTCCATTATCAGAATTATTGATGTGATGGATGAGTTTGTCACAGGCTGCGTTCTCCTCGTTTTACAGTCGAAACAGAAACAGTTGGCGAATGACGGTTTCGATTTCATTTATACATTTCGCAGACAGTGAAGGCCTCCGAGTTTCTGAGGCTCAGATCATTTGGGGTTCATTTTCAGTGTGTTCTGTAGATCGGTGCATGACTGAAACACAGTTTTGATATTTTCAGGACCCTCCAAGGAACCGGTGAAGATATTTCAGAACGAGGAACGCGATTAACTGAAGAAGTGGCTGTGCAGGAAATAAAACCATCTACTGGGCAGCAGCTTCTTCTCCATCAGGGCCAGAGAGAGTGGACCTCTGCCCTTAACCCGGTCACAGACACCAGCACCCATGAGGACCCCGTCGTCCCCCAGCGTGCACCCAGTTTGCACTTTAAATGCAAAGCTTGTGTGTATATAATGTATATGTAATTATTTTAAACACTTTATCTATGACCCATTATCTCTTACACACATGTAGGCTGTTTGACCGTAGTTTAAAAGATTTCTAAACACTTTGGATTTACGGAAAAACCTGCAGATTAGAGGTGTTGACCTACAGGAGGGTTCTGAAGGACGAGCTGAGTCCTGACTGCAAGACCTCGTCGCTGGAGGTTTTTCGAGGCGTCATTCTGCATTTTTCGCCCAAGACTGTTGTCTTTTCTTTTCTTGGAAAGTTATGCAGGTAAATTAATCATCATCGTCTCAATCATTCCAGGAATGTGTACAGCTTTTATGTTATATATATATCTCATATATATGTCATATATATCTATCTCTATATATATATCTATATCTCTCTATATGTCTATATATATATATATAATCTATCTATCTAGAGATAGATATCTATCTATCTATCTATCTATCAGTCATCAGGGCTACACCAGATGAGACGGGCATCCCATAGAGGCCCTGCTCGCCGAACTCCGTAGGTCCACATCAAGCATCGAAAGAAAAACACCAACCAATGCATGCGGAGCAGAATTAGGCTTTTACCCATTGATTATTACCATTAAAAAAAAGAACCCTTACATTTTGGTTACATCTCAAATTGAGCCTCCAAGACACAGAGATTTCAGGCACTAGCAACCCAAGAACTGAACCCCCAAAAGAGTCCCTTCTGTAACCTGGTCCTGAGACTTACTGATCAAATACTGATCAACGTCAGACCAGCACTGCTTTCCAACCGCTAATCGGCAGGAACGGAAAACGGTCAAACCTACGGACATGAAATTTCAGGCTTTTCAAAACCTCCCGAGGCCTTTTTAAGGGAACTGAAGTCAGAGCTTTTTAAGACGTTTTCAGACACTTAGCAGAATCAGGTTTTACTCGATATTTCTGTCTATCTGAAGCTGTAGAAGAGAAAAATCCTCACATTTCGAAGCTCAGCAGAAAAATAGAGACACAGACGCTGACGACGATTCAACGTTTATTAAAATACAAAACTGTGTGTGTGTGTGTGTGTGTGTGTGTGTCACAGCAGCGCGCTCTTGGCGTATGAAAGCAGACACAGCGATTGGTCGAACGATGCTCGTAGCCCCGCCCACCCCGCCTCCAGCCGGGTGGAGAGCCGGAGCAAAGCTGCCATGGCAACGGAGTCCTGCGACAGCGAGCGGAGATGGAGCTGGAAAACAAACCGGAAAACCGATGAGAAACAGGAAACCGAGGAGAGATTTTCACAATAAAGGAGTGCAAAATGTCAGGGTTAAAGTCATTTGTGTCTCCGCTGCGTTCGATTGGCCGACCTTCAGGAAGAGCGCCAGGTAAGCGTGAGCCAGCTCAAAGTCCCGCCCGCTGGCCAACATGCTGTCAATCATGTGAATGAAGGCGAGCAGGAGGCCGCTGGCCACGCCCCCCTCTGATGCCAGACAGGTGAGCTCGACTGAAAGCGCCGCTGGCCCACAATCCTTCAGGAGACGCACCGGGCGATCAACTGCACAGAGAGAGAGAATTTGTGGTTATTGATTTCATATCAGTAACTAATAAGTTAACAAAAACTCTCATTTAAAACTGCTTTTTCATTTAAGGTTAATAATAGTGATTTAATTAAAAAAAGTTTATAAAAACATAAGTCATCAAAATAGATCTGACATTTAAAGGTTTTCATATAAACAAATAATAATAAAATATTTAGAAAACCCCTTTACTGTAGATTTTAATCAATCTTATTAAATAAATCTACAAAAAATTCCCTAATTCACTCACAGTATGAAATAATCTTAATGTTTGAAAAACTAAATACTCATTCAAAAAAACCAACAACCAAAAACAAATTCACTTAAAATGGAAAATTTAACATAATATTTAAAAAAGTTTTCAGTAGAGCCCGACCGATATATAGATTTTATTGACCAATACTGGCCATCTCTGATATATCGGTATGTTTGTTTGGTTTTTTTTAAAAATTTAGAAACGGTGTCATCACACAGTTTGTCCAGCAGAGTGCGCTCCAACTCGGCATCGGCCCCAGACATTCGGGCTCGGTCAGGCTCTAGTTTTCAGTTCCTGAAACAGACTGAGACTCACATGATCCAGACTCTAGAGCTGATTCCAGAGCAGAACTGAACTCCGATCTCTGAGACAACAAACCCCAACTCAGCACCTTCGACTGAAACAAGAAGAAGAAGAAGAAGAACAACGATAAAACAACCACCACCACCACCCCACTAATACACGGAGAAGTCTCTGTCTCTCTCTGTCTGTCTTTCTCTCTGTCCGTCTCTCTGAGGACCTCAGGAAGTGCAGTGTCGACTGTTTTTTGGATGAGCGGCTGTCGAGACCTCAACCCTCCATTTGTTCAGTTTAATTTTCTCCGGATCAGATGAGAATGAGGACGTTCTGTGATCAGCAGGAAACAGGATGTTGCAAACAATAAAAGACAGAAGAAGAAATCGATGTCCCTCAGGTGTACCTGTGTTTCCTGTTCGGTTGCTGTGGGCAATGTGAACTGAGGCGTGAGACCAGGAACTGTTGGCAGGAAGAACGGCGCTGCAGCCGGAGCCACAGGGGGCGCTACAGGTTTATTCTTCCTCTACAAAACACAGAAACAAGACATTTCATTTTTTTTATTATTCATATCTGTGGATCTGTTTGTAACACGTGTAAAATGTTCGTTTTCTATGAAAAGTGCTTTAAATTTAGATTTGCAGTAGTTCTCTGAAACATGTGCATTAGCTCAGCGTTAGCTAAGATGAGCCTGTGCTGACCGCATCGGGGAAGTGGACAGAAATAAATATTGATAACAAAAATAACCACCAGAAACGTATCAAATAAAAGTGAGGATAGAAATTTAAAATACAAACTGCACGAGAGAAACTGCAATAAACATACAGCAGCAGAGCTAAAGCTACAGCAGTCAACATAATGAAATAATGCAGCAGCTAAATCCAGTCATCATGGACAACAGCTCATCTCCTGCTAAAGCTAACCAACAGCTAAAGCTAACTAGCTTAGCAGAGTGGCAGTCACTTCCAGCTCGGCTTTTGAATTCAGACTTTTGTGTGGTTAATCCGTAATATTTAAATGTATTAAATGATGCTATTATATTGACTTAAGTTTAAAGATAACTGAACTTTACAAATTTTAAAATAAAATAAAAAAATCATATATATAACAAACAGCAGACAGACGGACATTGAGGCAGGTGGTGTGGACTATTATTAATTGTTATGAATAAGTTTAAATAAAGTTTGGCTTCTAGTAAAATGGTCAGAAAAGCTGGACCCTGTCGTGTTGGTCGATATTATCAAAGGCAGAGATGTTGATCTGTTGTGGTGATTTTCCTGCAGTGACTGGGCTCTGCCCGTAGAGGGCAGAGCTGCTCCCACTCAAAACCTCCTCCGCAGGAAATGTAACATTCAGCGCGGATTCCCGCGACTACGTCAGATTCAGTTTGTCCTCGTGAAGACAGAAGAGCGAATAATGCTGCGGTCGCGTGACACCTTTATGTCGTCCAGGTAAAGCAGACTTTTCCAACGAGACTCCGGCAGCAGTGACAGCGTCACAAGCTCCGCCCCCAACTGATCAGCTGACTGATACGCATTGTCCGCCTCCTCTGATGCCACTTCCTGTTCCGATTCGTCTGGTGTGACCCCCGGCAGCGTCTCCGCAGCTGGTTGGTAGTCAGCCGGGAGGGGGCGGAGCCCCACAGGCCCGCACAGGCTCTTATTGGTCCTGAGGAAGGAGAGCTGCACTGTGATTGGCTGCTGCAAGAGGTCAGCTGATCAGTGATGATTACAAACATCAAAAAAATATCAAAATTAATCTGATTATTAAAAGGTCAAAAGGTAAACACAGGACAATCTGATTGGCTGAATGTCAGACATATGAAAACCGTGAGAGTTGATTGGTTCAGACCAGAGGTAAACACCCAGACTGTCAACGTGAGCCGTCGCCAGGAAGTCTCCGGTCGGTGACATGGACACGGCCACCGGTGCCATGGCGACCAGGAAACAGTCGACAAGGCTGAAGAGAGAAGATTCATGACTGATTTAATCATCCTGTTTAAATATGCTAATCAATCAAAGAGAAAAAAAACAGAGTGAAATAATGACATGTTTAGAAAACTACAACAGAGTAGTTCATGTGTGGTGAAGGTCGTGTATGTTGGGAGTCGAGCCCAGCGTCACCTCCACACCTCAGACTTCCCTCAATGAAGCTTCATCGTCACTAAAAACAAACCAGCTCTCGTTCTAATGCTGTTTAATGACTAAGTGAACTGGGAGGATTTAACTGACGTTAAAGTTTTAAGTTGTGACTCGATTTCAGTTTGAAGGCGTGAAAGGGTCCAGAGATGGAGGGAATGTTTCAACCGTCCGGTCGTGTCAACGGACAAATGAAAATGTTTTTCGTTTCAACGTGAACTGAAGCACAGAAATCCACATGAATCTAAACATTTTCTAAGTTTTAATGAAGTTTTCATAGTCGTGTAATTAACAGTTCTTACCAGCCAGAGGGGAGATCCCAGGTACGAATGGTGCAGTCCATCGCCGCGGTAACCAGCCAGCGGCCATCGGGGCTGAATGTCTGAGGAGATACAGTAATTTCATCGCTGATATCATCGCTAGTATTAGCTCTAAAATTAGCACCGTGCATGTTAAAAGCTGTAACTAACTTTTAGCAGAACAATTAGCGCCTATCAGGCGTCTGTTAGCATCATTAGCAGGTTGTCAGTTGCGTTAGCTTTCTTGGACCCACCATGTCATTTATGTTGCCGTGGTGACCTGCAAACTTCCTGACCACCCGTCTGGTTTCTATGTCGACCACCAGTAGTGTGAAGTCATCCAGTGCTAATGCTAGCATCCCGCTAACATTAAAGAAAGAGGAGAAACATGGTTGGGTACCTGTCTCTGTGTAGCATCATGCTAACTGTTAGCTACTTGTCTCTGTGTAGCATCATGTTAAATGTTAGCTACCTGTCTCTGTGTAGCATCATGCTAGCCGGCGCAGCATTTAGCTTCAGCTGTTCTTCTTGTTTCCTGGTCTTGAAGCGCCAGAACTTGAGCAGCCAATCGGAGCCGGCCGTGAGGGTCAGCTGGTTCAGGGTATCCGTGGCGACACCTCGCACCACGCCGCTGTGAGCTGGGGGAGGGGGTGTGGCGTCAGTGACGGACAGAGATACGTAATGGATCAATCACAGACAAATAAAAAGATGAGTGCACCTTTCTTATCATCGCCATAGCAACCTCGGTGCAGGCCGGACTGCAGGTTATAGATGTCGACGCCTCCACACGACGTGCCAATCACAGCAAAGTTACCGCAGGAAGTGATGTCGACGGCCTGGGAACAGAGACAGGAAGCGCGTGACGACTCAGAAATCAGATGTAGAACGGCGCTGCGCTCGGAGCGACAACAAACCTCATCACACTGAACATTTCGGCCAAATACGTGCGTTCAGAAATGACTCAGACTCCTTCACTTCGCTCACTTGGTCCCGTTGCAGCCTTCGATCTGGTCCGACTGAGCCCTTTTTTTGCAGGTTCCGGACGCATCACACTTCCTTTTTTGTTGAACCCCACCATTTAAAAGAAGAGCAGTGCCGTGCGTTTTTCTTTTCTTTGTTGGGCACCCAACGAATCACCCGTCCTTGGCCTAAATAAATACATAGGCTACAGGCGGAGGGCACTTGCTGTGGTTCTGACTGAGGGTGGGAGGCTGTTCCAAAAATAATTGGCTGGACACAGGGAAACGGAGATCCATGTGGGTACGAGAAAGAAAAGGCAAACGACATTGGGTGCTTTTCAACTTGACGCATTCAAAGCACCAATGCTCATTGCCCATAGATTACAACTGGAAAAAATCCCTCTCACTGCAAAAACTACATCCTGTCTGACCGGGGCCTCCCCATAACGACAAAGTGAAAACAGAATTTGAGACATTTTTCTAAGTTTATTAAAAAGGAAAAGAATGAAATCTCACATCGATATAAGTGTCAGACCCTTTGCTATGACACTTGAATTTGTGTTCAGGTGCCTCCGGTTTCTCTTGATCATCTCTGATGTGCTTCTACACCTTGGCTGGAGTCCACCTGTGGTAAATTCAACTGGTAGGACGCGATGTGGAAAGGCACGCACCTGTCTATATAAAAAGGTCTCACAGCAGACAAAGCATATCAGAGCAAAAACCAGACCATGAGGTTGAAGGACCTGCCTGCAGAGCTCAGAGACAGGATGGTGTCGAGGCACAGATCAGGGGAAGGCTACAGAAACTTTCTGCTGCACTGAGGGTTCCCAGGAGAACAGTGGTCTCCACAATTCTTCAGTGGAAGACGTCCGGGACAACCAGGTCTCTGAGGAGAAAGGCCTCGGTAAGAGAGGAGACCAAGAACCTGATGGTTACTCTGGCTGAGCTCCAGAGATCCTGGTCGGAGATGGCAGAACCTTCCAGTGGGACAAACATCACTGCATCACTCCAGCAATCTGGGCTTTATGATAGAGTGGCCAGACAGAAGCTTCTCTTCAATGAGAGACACGTGAAAACAGCTCGGAGTTTGCAAAAGAGCATCTGAAGGAGTCTCAGACGTGAGAAACAAGAATCTCTGGTCTGATGAGACCAAGACTGAACTGTTTGGCCTCAATTCTAAGCGTCATGTCTGGAGGAAACCAGGTCCAGCTCATCACCCGCCCAATACCATCCCAACAGTGAAGCATGGTGGGGGCAGTCTCTTGCTGTGGGGGTGTTTTTCAGCAGCAGGGACAGGGAGACTGGTCAGGGTTGAGGGAACACTGGATGGAGAACAGTAACAGAGATATCCGTAATGAAAACCTGGTCCAGAGCACCCAGGACCTCAGACTGAGCTGAAGGTTCACCTTCCAAAAGGACAATGACCCTAAGCACACAACCAAGACAACGCAGGAGTGACTTGAGGACAGCTCAGTGAATTTCCTTGGGTGGCCCAGCCAGAGCCCTGACTAGAACCCAATCAAACATCTCTGGAGAGACCTGACAAATTCCACCGACGGTCCCCATCCAACCTGACAGAGCTTGAGAGGATCTGCAGGGAAGAACGGCAGAAAATCCCCAAAACCAGGTTTGCAAAGCTTGTCACATAAGAACCCAGGAAGACTCGAGGTTGAAATCACTGCCACGGGAGCTTAAACATAGTCCTGAGTAAAGTGTCTGAATACTTATGTCAATACGATATTTCGGTTTTTCCCTTTAAGTAAATTAACAAATTTCTAAAATTCTGTTTTTGCTTCGTCATTATGGGGAACTGAGTGTAGACTGAAGGAGAAATGACTTTAAACAATTTATCATAAGGCTGCAACATAACCTGTGGAAACAGTCAAGGCGTCTGAATACTTTCTGAATGCTAAATAAGTCTAATATTAAATATATCTACGAAATGTGTCAACTAAAATCACAACACTGTTTCGTTTCCTACGTAACAGTCGCTCTGAACAGAAGTCATGTTATTATACAAAAATCGGGACATTGTGAAGCGATGGGGCGATGATGTCGTTACCGTGGCGACGGCATCCCTGCTATGGGAGGGCGGCTTCAAATGGTGAGCTCCCAAGGTGCACCTCTGGTAGTTCCATGTTGTGGTTGCTAGGCGACCGCGATGACATGCGACAATGCCGTCCCAGTCTGACTGACGGGCAGCGGCTGTCAATAAATACAGAGAGAACACGTCCTTCAGCTACTCTTTAAATTGGACATTTTCTCTATGGAGTTCTGTGTGGGTGAAGTTTGTGTCAGAGGGCCTACCGGATGATAAAGCTGTGATGGCAGGAAGACGCAGCTCCTCATAGGACAGCCCCTTCTTCTTCTTCTTCTCTTTCTTCTTGTTGATTGTCCCTGGACCCCCCCGAACACACACACACAAATAATCACATTACATATCGGCTAAATAGGAAATCCTCGGCAGACCAGACCGTCTCATTTCAGTTCAGGATTTGCGGTCTACGAAGGCTGCCTCCTCTTAGTCCGCGTCCTTCGAAGGATGAGACCCCTGAATTGAGACACGGCTATGGTGTTGCATTTTTAACAGAGTCTGGTTGGGGGACAGAACTGACCGTGACCCAGGTTCTTGTTGAAGCGCTCATGGACAGTGGAGAAAGACTGCAATGTCCCGTCCTGACCTGCATGGGGCAGAAAAAAAAAAAAATTAATTAGCACATGTTAATTAATTAAAATAAAATAACATGATTAATATAATAAATAAATGAAAATAAATTATGCAGATGATGAAGCTGTATATTTACCTGCACTGAGGATGTTTTTTCCGTCGTTACCGTGGTGACGGATGGTGGTGGGCGGGGCACTGTGACCCTGACGACTCCGCAGCAGTCTGGCTCCGCCCCCCTCCTGGTCAAATATCCACACCTGGGGGGGGGGGGTGTAAAATAATCAGAACCAAATGTCTTTAATGAGTAAAACTAAAAAACACTAAATCTACAAATGATCAAAACGTATCAGGATTATGTTTCATTAGGGGTTTATAAGAATAAATAAACGGTCCGGTGGCGACGCCGGTAATTTATTCAATAACGACAATTTCACCTGCTTTAATATTTTAATTATTTTATATCCCGGCCTTTTAAAAACACTCTCACGCCTATTTCTGGTATTACCTTGATGGCGTTGTCGGCTCCGTTGGTGACCAATAGCGGCTCTCCGTGCAGGAAGGTTGCCGCGGCAACGGCTGTACCGTGGGCGTGTCTCTGCTGAGCAACCAGCTGGCGGCGCTCCAGATCCCAGAATGCAATGTGGCCCTGAGGACTGCCGGACGCCACGATGGGAGGACCGTCTGATAGAGAGACAGAGAATATATGGAGAGAGAGAGAGAGACGGGTACATCCTTGTTTCCAAGATGAGAATGAGACCAGTCGGACCGGTTTCTCAGACCAGTCGGACCAGCTGCAGGTTTCTAATAAGGGGCTGAGTGGACCGGGGCAAAGGTCGGGGGTCGATCAAATAAAGAAAATGGGAGGGAGTCATGAAGAATACAGGGAGAGAGAGAGAGAGAGAATGAATGGTAGCGAATGGAGCGGGCGAGAGACTACCACCTGTACCTGTTCTGAAGGCGAGCGAGCTGATTGGTCCCCAGTCCTGCGTGAAGCTCATCAGTGTCTCATCCAATCGGATGTTGTGAATGATGATGCGGCCCGTCACCGTGCCAACACCAACCACATCCACTGCGGGACTCTGGGAAATGAAGTTTTTATTATTTAATAAATGTGTGTGTGGATCAATTTAACAATAGTTACCTCGGCTGAGGCGTCTGCTTTTTGGTTCGTTGGCTTATTTGTTGGTTTGTTTCTCAGCAGGATCACGTAAAACTACTGAACCGATCTGCTCTGAACTTGGTGGAGGGACGGGACCTGGTCCAGGGAAGAACCCATTACATTCTGGGGTGGATCCAGGAGGTTCTCTCACTTGTATAAATGGTTTTTCAAAATAAAAGAACTTCATAAATAACATCTATTCCTAAAACTAACATG
The DNA here is from genome assembly GCF_016859285.1 of Xiphias gladius. Classification (NCBI taxonomy): domain Eukaryota; kingdom Metazoa; phylum Chordata; class Actinopteri; order Istiophoriformes; family Xiphiidae; genus Xiphias; species Xiphias gladius. Next base: position 25,415,238 of record NC_053419.1, on the reverse strand, counting down.
TGGTTCAGTTGAACATTTACAGCATCATTTAGTTCAACTGAAACGTTTTCACTTAAACTTGACTCTTTTCGATATTTACTTTAAATCTTATGATTTATGTATGTGATTCGGAATAAAATACCTTGGTCCCCACAAACTGATTTTTACTCTGAAATTTACTTTGTATAAAAATATAATTTAAATAAAATGATAGCCAGCGTTAACTATTACAATTACATAACATCAAACAAAGTTCCTGTTGTGTTATTTGTTACTTTGCCGTTTGCTTTGTTTCGTTTAATGGGTGTTAAATGAATCCTTCTCAAAATAAAACAACATATCACAAAAATACAATCAGGAGTTTTTCCAAATGAAAAAACAGTGGAAAATGACAATAATTTGCCTCCGTCCCAGTTTTTCCTCTACACTTCTGAGACCTGACTGCGACTGACCTGCTGCAGAACCGTGACTCCTGCCGACCAGCCGGGAAACGTGAACAGCAGCTTACTGAGGAGGGAAAAGTTTGCATCAGTGCGGATTCACAGAAGAAGACAACCGTTACCTGAAACTCGCGCTCGGTGTGTCATGAGTCACATATATGAGTCACATATACATATGCCCGATATACCTGCACGTGAAAGGTGCCGTTCTGCTTGTGTGTGTGTGTTTAACCATCAGCTGAGCGCCACCTGTTCGTACCTGCCTGCTGCTGTGGTGTAGTTCAGGTGTGATTGATCAGCTGATGATCAACAGGTTGAGGTGCTCAGATAAACTCTGTAAATCTGTTCTGGTTAATGAGATGATGATCACCTGCCGATGGAGGTGGCGGGACAGAGTTTACCTGAGCTACCTGAGGTTCCCGCAGAGTGTGTATCGGGCCCCTGGGCCCCAGGTATGAAGTTAAATCCACCAGAGATTTGTGTCTCTTTGTGGACTCGGGAAGTAAAAATCGGGCCCCTCTCACCTGGTCTTGATGTTCCAGAGCTGCAGTGCACCCTGGGAGCTTCCCAGCAACACCTTGTTCAGGTAAGTGCTCGGGTGCATCATGGCCGACACGTCAAAAGTGTTGGGGTCGAACTGCAGCCGCAGGTAGACATCTGAGAGGCGAGAGAGCAAGGCATGATGGGTAACAGGACAGGTCAAAAAAAGACGCAGGTGAGTGTAGCTGAAGCCCCGCCCCTTCCTGCTCACCCCCCCCCTGGACGTCCCACACGATGACATCACCGCCGCTGTCAGCAGAGATCAGGTGATCGCCCAGCGGAAGCAGCAGACGCACTTCCTGTCTGTGACCATTGTAACACATCACCACCTGTATGGAGGGCAAACGGTGAAGAAATACTTCTGTTATTATTTAATTTTTATTCTTTTTTATTCACATTTTTTTCCATCTTCTGTTATTTTTTATTCTTTCATTTTACATTTTCGTTATTTTTTAAATTCGGCTTTTAGTCTCTACTTCCTCAAATGGTTTCTCCACTTGAGGAAAAATTGAACCACAGAAAATATATTAAGAAAATAACATCAAAGTTAAAGATTCAAAAATGTCAAAAAATAAAACAGATTCGATTTTTCAATTTTTAAAATAAAAGACAAACACATTTTAATAACAACTTTAAAAAATGACATCTTTGAAAAACTATTTGACTAATTTTTTTCTCTAGTCTGGTTTTTGAATTTGAACAAAAGAAGAAAGAATATATCATTAAAAGACAATATAAGTCTTTAAAAGTTAAATTTAAAACATTTAAATAAACTAGAAAATTAAAATAAATATTTGAATCCAAAGAAAATGAAAACTTTTACAGAAACAAAGTGTTAAAAAATAATTAATTTTAATTTTTTGTTTTAAATAAAGTTTCACACCTCTTTGTTCCGGGCGAAGGCGCTGACAACTCGCCCGGCGGCGGCAAACACCAGCATCCTGTCGGCTGCCACGCAGGTGATGTCATCTGACAGGCTGTTACCTAGGCAACAGCATCACATTACATCACATCACATCACAGCAGGCAATCAGAGAGCAGAACTGTGAATTCAGTATAAAAATATTCAAAATACTCACTGACAGCAACGATCCCCAACCTGTTCACCTGAAATCAATCAATACATCCATTCGTCAATACACTGATCGGCTCTGACTCTCACAAAGTAATTAACCAGCACAGAAATACTTTAAAAAACAGTCGTAATAACAACAACTGTAATAATAAAATAGATATTAAACATTAAAAGTATGATAATAAAAATTAATTATTACAATGAAAAACATGATGATAATAAAGTAATAAAAATTAAATAATAAAATCAATTAAAATAAAAATAAAAAAACAACAATAATAAAAATAATGATGTGTGTGACACACTGCTGCTGCTGAAGATCCACCATTCGTGGTCATTACAACGTGTTCTGTGTGACCCGGTCCTATCATCAGGACTCTTCAGGATCAGACACGTGAACGTCCTGGGGCCCCGGGCACGGACCTGCTGACCCCACTTCACATGGAGGTTTAATTATTCCCCCGGGTCGCAAAACCTAGTGTCACTAAATACGTCGGGAATTAAATCGGCAATATTCACATTGTGGATCCGAACCGTGACAGACTGCGATTTAAACTGAACGTCACAACGTTCCTTCTGTACAACAGATTCAATCTAATGTTATTGATCCATCGTGTTAATCAATCGGCTGTTATTGATCTAACGTCTAACCCCATCAGCTCTCAGGTCAGAGGAGGGCCAGGTGTTTCCCATCATGCCCTAGGGTCTGAAACCTGCAGCCCTGATCTCGTCAGGCTACCGTTGTTTATATTAATGGGCTGCATTGATGATCGACGGTGACTGGGTCTGATCAGACTTGGATCAATCCAGCGGAGCCTGAGTTAATTCAGACTTGTTCGGTGTTTCAGGTCCGACCCGTGTCTCTGTGTCCCTGCAGAGGAGACTTCTGATCATGAGAATCAAATCCTTTAAGATACAACTAATGTCAGAATCGGACATTCGGGACAGAACCAGCTCCTGTTGACATGCAGTTCATTAACATATAGTGTGTCATAACATGTAGTATGTAATTGTTCCGGTGTCCAGCAGCAGAGTGGATTTGAAACGAACTAATCAAGATGTGGTTGAAGTGCAGACTCTCGGCCTTAATTCAAGGGGTTTAACAAGAATATCACGTCAACCGTTATTTCATGACAAAATAAGCAGATCCGGAGTTGTGTTGAATATGCCTTTGCCTTTGCTCGCTGTTCATGGGTTATTGATGATGTGGCCGCTGATGGAAGCAGCAGGATGAATTCTGAACCGTACAGTTCTAAACCATCTGCTCAGATTCAGCCAAACGCTGCAAAACTGACCGGACGGTGCTTCACAGCACAGATGGATAATGACCCAAAACACGCTGCGGAAGCAACCCGGCAGCTTCTCGGGGCAGAGAGATGGAATATCCTTCGATGGCCACGTCGGTCACCTGACCTCAAGTCAACAGAACATGCTTTTCACTCCCTGAAGACAAAACTGAGGGCAGAAGGACCCACAGACAAGCGGCAACCGAAGGCGGCTGTCCATGGGTTTCGGACCTCAGACAAGGGATTTTCATCCAGGTGTTAAAAGTAATCTTTATATTCCTGATTATGGTGGTTTGTCCGATTACTTTTGAGCCCCTGAAAATGAGGGACTATGTATAAAAATGGCTTTAATCCCTAAACGGTTGACGTGATATTCTTGTTAAACTCTTAACATGACCCATGTTATAACATGGGCCGTGTTATAACATGTAGTATGTTGACATGTATGTTGTGTGTACAGGAGCCGTCGGGGGACAAACATGTCCTGAACAAACGTGTCTGTGAACGCACAGGATTTATTGAAGACGTCTCTGTCTCTGTGTAAATAAAGTTAACGTTTCTTACGTTGTACGTGTGGAGACTTTTACCGACCGCCGTCACCAGGTAAAACTCCCGGTGCTTCTGGTGGTACCGGAGCGCGTGCGGCACGTGGTTTGAATAAAGACCCAGAACCCGGAACCCGGAGAACAAAGTGCTGCCACTGCCCGCGAGACTCCCGCCACCCGACATGTCCGGTAACCGCGGAGGACTTCACCGGAGAAAACACGAAAGATAACGAATAAACGGGCAGACCGGAGACACGGACTGAACGGAGACAGAAAACACGGGAGGGCCGAGGAACTGAGTCCGACCGGAAACAAGCAGCAACAACAAGAGAGTTCCGCTCTGAGGAAAAGTTTGGATCCTTGTTCTTGATTACCGCCTCCAGCCGGACGGAGCCTAGATCCGGACTCTAGATCCGGACTCTGGACTCTACACTGTGGCCAGTCTTGACCTCAGTGATCAATAAGATCAATTAAAAACCAAGAACATAACATTATTCCATCCTGTCTGAGGACGAACCATGGCTCAGGAACACACAAAAAAGTGTATTTAAACTGATTTCATAATAATGTAACATTTTAATACATAATAAACTTTATTTGTTTTATCAGAGACGTGAAATATGAAAGAAACACGAGGTCTAACAGATACAGAGAGGAAAGACCCATTACAGGATCTTTGATGTTAAACCTCTTTGACCCTAAAACAGGGAATCCTGGCAAAACAAAATTATGTAGTCGCAGTCCACCAAGGACTGGGTCCCAGTTCTTCTGGATTTCTGTTTCAGGGTTATAAAGAACCGGATCCAGTCCTTCCAAACGAAACCCCACCAGATGTGTAGCCACGCCTCCTCAGGTCTTTCCTTCCTCACCGTTTTCCTCTGAAATATTTTGTTGAGTTTTGTTTAGTTGAAAAAAAAATAAAAAAAATATCTTTTTGTTTAAATCATTCTTAAAAATCAGTCAACTAGACAAAAAATGTAATTAAAAAAATTAACTGAATAAAACAAAATAAAACATATAAACTAAATACAAATTATTAAATTGATATTAAAATAGATAAGAAATAATGAGTAAAATGTCTGGAAGCCAAACAATTTAATAAATTCATCACAGGTAAAAAGAAACTACAGAAGCAAAAATATTTCAATATTCAAAATTCATAATTAGTTTTAATTTAAAGCATCTTATCTCACATTTGTAATTAATTTAAAAAACTTTTTGTATTAATGAACTCATTAAAAATGAGTTATTGAGATAAGCTTAAAACATATCACACCTCCAAGGTAAACTGGGACAGAACACTAAGAATAATTTCAACAGGTTTAAAACTAAAATAAAAATAAAAATAAAAAATAGAAATAAATTGAAAACAATTTTAAACAACAAAATAATAAAACAAATAGGAAACAATTTATTTTTATTATTTTTTTCCCCCAACTATATTTATATACAAAGCAACAAAAAGAAAGTGTGGGATTAAAACAATTATATACAAAATGTCCCAAGGTAGATGAGGGTGTAAGTAAAATATATTGAAACAAATATAAAACTTGATGTGTTTCTAAATGTTTTGTCACATTTTGGTCTTATTTTTTAATGAAATAAACGAAGGATTTATTTTGATGAACTCATGAAAATTATTCAAATAATTTTAAACAGTATAAAACATAAACCTACATAATAAACTGCTGTTGGTCTTTAAACAAGGAAGCAGCAACATCTCCACACTGACAGCTGGTTTTATTTCAGATGAAAACTAATTTACAGCCAAAGAAAAAAAAATTCTCAGAGTTCAGAGATTTTTATTTTTCTACAGCTTGAGTGCAAAGTTTGAACATGTGACAATAATACAACAAAATGTGAAACAAGAAAAACACATTTGAATTTACTTTAGATTTTAGTTCGTTCTCATCATTAAGAAAAATGTGGCTTTTTCTCCAGACATTTATTTTGAAAGAGCGACATTAGCTTCAGTGAACAGATGTATTTTTATTCACTCAGTTGATTTGGATATTGATTTAAATATTAAGGAATCACAAATAATTTAATGTAAATCTACATTTTTAATACATTTAATTCTGTTTTTTACAACTTTATACAAATAAACAGTGACTCTTTAAGTTCTCTGTTATAATCACACAAAGCAGCTGGAGACACACCTGGACTGTAGGTGACCAATCAGCTGTAAGTATTTAAACACAAACACAGGTACATGACTTCATGCTTTCATGCCGGGACAGGAAGTGATACGGCGCAATATAAACTATTCAAAACAGACAGTGATGACTGACCCTGTTTGTATTGGGGGGGGGGGCTTCAGGTGCAGTATCACAACTGACCACAGGGAAAAATTGGCATTAATACTATTAATACATCCCTGACCAGTGCTGGTAAAGCTAGGCTAACAGTTCCCCCCGCTCCCAGTCTCTGTGCTAAGCTAGGCTAACAGTTCCCCCCGCTCCCAGTCTCTGTGCTAAGCTAGGCTAACAGTTCCCCCCGCTCCCAGTCTCTGTGCTAAGCTAGGCTAACAGTTCCCCCCGCTCCCAGTCTCTGTGCTAACACGTCTGAAAAAAACTGTATAGGACCGATGGAATGAAGAAACCACAAAACGCACAGAGACTGTTGAAAGGTTCGCGCTGAAAGGAGCGGAGGGGTCAGCTGGCTTCCGACGCATGTTGTTATAGCAACATGGGGTTGTTAAGGCCCGTCTATGTGGTTGCTATGGAGTTGTTACATCGTGAACTGGTGATTGCACAGTGATTCCAGCTGGTTGCTATGGTGTTTCTGTGTCTGTTGTACTGCACCCGCAGAGATGAAATGTGGCTCTGGAGAAAACAGATTTACAGAAATGTCGAACTGCTCCTTTAAAGGTGTAAACAGTCACACGATCACTTCCCGTCCAGCAGTTCATCCATCACACTGACACGACTTCTCTCTGACGTTTGTTTTTGTGACTCTTCAATTTACACTTTTCCTTTTGGACAAATTAAAAGACTGTTCACCTTTTTCTAATTTTAATGATCGTCAGCTTTTCTTATGAGCTGCTGCCACTGTGACACAAAGTATCTGCACTTGTTCTTGTTAGAACCGGAGGTTCCTTTTCTGACTGCGACTACATTTCCAGTCGTTCCTTTAGAAGAAGGAACAACCAATCTGACTTCATACCGTCTCGTCTTGTTAGATACTTTCTGGCACGGTGGCAGAAATAAACGAATCAGCTGACCTCTCTGTGGGAAGTGATGCTGCGTCTCCATGGTAACGCCTCTAGCTGTGCTTCCCATCCAGCAGCAGCAGCCTCAGCAGAGTCCTGGCTGCGGCCAGCAGCGCTCCGTGCAGCGCGTACTGCGCCACCAGTGCTCCGAACCCCCGGTAAAAGCCCGCCCCCCCTTCCTTGCGGCGGATGGCGTGGAGGCAGTCGGAGAAGCTGTCGTACTGCGTGTTCACGGGCAGGACCAGCGGGCTGCCGCCGTTTCCTGCAGCAACCACGCCGTCGGTGGCGTCGATGATGGTGCGCGTGCCCTGCAGGCCGAGGCGGTGCAGCGCCGTCTCCAGAGGAAACACCGTGACGTCAGCCACCAGAGAGCCCACCCACGCCGCCGCCAGCTCGGGGAAGTAGGCGTCCAACGGGTTGGAAGGGTCCGCCCGCTGCTTCCGGCCCCGCTGGTGCAGCCACAGCGCCACCCGCTGCACAGACGCGGCGATGGCGTATCGCAGGATGGCGTGCAGTGCGGCGGGAAGCAGCAGAGAGCTGAGAGGCAGCAGACGACGACTGTGAGGAGCTCCCACACCCAACAACCGAGCCAGACCTTCGCGGACACAGTCCAGCAGACCGGAGGACGAGTCGTCACGGACTATCTCGCTCTGGGGATCAAACAAGACACACAATTTATTTACACACCAACTGATCAGACCTGGTCATTATGGCCGTTTTGATCTGAGGCATTCTCAACACCAGGGCCATTTAGTGACTGTTCTGGAAAGCTTTGTTTAGAAACTTGTACCGACGTCATTTTGTTTTAGTGAAAAAGGAATGTGTTTATTATTAATGTGCAACATCTTACTTTTCATGAACGGCATTTTTTTGTTGTTGTACTTGTTCTCTGTTTTTATTGTATCTGTTTTGAAGAAGCAGTTTTTGTTTTCCTCTATACTTGGAATAGGATTTTATTTAAACAGCAAATCTGTTGAGATACTTTCTCTTTTACAAGAGTAAGTGGAGTTTCTAGTCTTTCTGGTTGTACTGCTAAAGCGTTCGTCGTCTCAATGGCAGGAACGCGAGAGGAAATGAGATTTTCTGATTAAAACAGAGCTACGAACATTTTCTGTTTTAAGTAACACTGAGAACATCTTGAGATGAAACGAGAAAGTGATTCCTTGTGATAACGACAAAAGTTTCTTGATGAAATCGAATATTTTGCTACATAGAAAAAGTCATTATGACATGAAAAATATCTCCTTACTATGTGAAGTTTTCTTCAAAGCATTTTCTCCTTAAAACAGGACAATTTTATCATCAAAATAAGACCCTGTTAGCAGAAGTCAAATCACAATTGAAAGCTGCAGAACTGCTAATAAATGGACCTTGCGTGGAGAATGACTCAAATTATTAATAATTAATCAGAAATGGTTTCAGACAGGGAATAATCCAAAAAGAGCAACATCGATTAAAGCTTTATAATCAATAATCAATAGTGACCTGGACAGTCTCAATGAGGCTGGCGCAGTAAAATGGAAGAGCCACCACAGCTGTTAATCTGCGGGCGAGAGACACACACACAGAATGGAGACAGAGAGAGAGAGAGAGTCAGTTTAATCCTCTCAGTTTAACTATAAATGAACTGAATCAGTTTCAAATCAAAAAAGGTCAGTTGACAGCTTTCACAGGGAGCAGCACAAACACCGACAACGACACAATCAATTATCAAGAGACCCACACACGCACACGCACACACGTACACACACACACACACACACACACACACACACACACACACACACACACACACACACACAGAGTAATAAAGTGCTGCAAACATGAACATACATCTTCTCATAAACACAGACTGAAATAAACTGGAGGTTTAGTGCTGTGACTTTCCCCTAACACCGAATAATCTGAAATTTTATGTTTTTGTTACTGACAAACCCCCAGGGATCAGTCTGACCCCCCAGGGAGAGTCCTCCTGCCTGCAGAATCCAGGACTGCGGATCAGAGTGTGGAAACTTGCTGCGTCTCTTCGCATGTTAAACTGCTGATCAGAAATGTACAACACCCACACCTGCCCCACTCTCTTTTCACCAGGAGAAGAAGTAGTCAGAGAATCAGCGACGTAAATCAGGAGAAGAAGAAGTGAACCGACCCTTTCAGCAGTAAATGTCCAGCCAGCTGTTTCCAGCTCCACCTGTGAGGAAGCTCCCTGCAGAAAGAAAACACTCTGTAATACCGCAGCAATAATACTACAGTAATACTGCAGTGATACCGTAGTGCTCCTGCGTGGTTACCGTGGTAACGGTGTGAACTCGCTGATGATGCCCTCAGCTCCCAGTGTGATGCCGTGAACGATGAAGGTGCTGCCCATCCCCTTCCACAGAGCCTTCGGACCCTAAATATTAACAGCACCACCACATTATTGATAAGTTATCAGATCGACTGATTACTTTGAATAATAATATCACACAACACGATGACTGACAGACATGTCTTATACATATTGTTCAGTTAATATTTTTAATATTTATAATATACTGTTCATTCCTGATTTAGAAAAAAACATTACTCATTTAAACTCATTTATGTATATTTAACAAAAACTATAAATATGTAAACAAACAACAAAAAACATGGATTATTAGTCATTGTTTCAAAAAGGCACATTCCTATGATCATTTCATTATTTTTATTATTATGATTCATATAATATTTTTTATATTTCTTATTTGTTTTACTGCTTTTTATTTGTATTATTTATTACATTTTTTGCCTGCAGTTTACACAATTGTTTCTGTTATATATTGAATATACTTGATGTCATAAATGGTTAATGGGCTGCACTGATATAGCACTTTTCTAGTCTTATCAACCATTCAAAGTGCTTTACACTACTGCCACATTCACCCATTCACACTCACTCATACGGCACTTTTTTTTTTTTCTATATACAGTGCTGTCTATACACACACAAACACACAAATGCACACCAGTGATACATCGGAGGCTATGTGGGGTTCAGTATCTTGCTTAACAACACTTCGCCCAGATGAATGAATAACTATACCATATTAAATATATGTGACCTGCTCTTGCTGCTGTTCGTGATTTCCTGATCATATTTATTAAGCGGAGTAGGTGTTTTCTTACCTGAGCCTTGGTGATGGTGTACATGATGGCGACGGCGCTGAACGGAGTCAGGTGGTAGCAGCGGGCGTGGTAGTTCACCTGCATTAAAAGGTAAAATATAAATAACTAATAAAACTAAACATGTATCAGCAGGATGAGGAGATGATATGATGAACAAACCTGACACTGTCTGCGGAGGACGATACAGGGATGAGCCAGGACGTTCTCTGTGAACAGACTGCAGATACAGAAATGTTATTTATCTTTTATTCTGAAAATGACCCAATAAATCTCACTCTTCTACGCTTTCTAATCCGAAATCTGACAGTGTGAGCTTCACTATCACACATTTATTTAATGATCATACCAACAACAATAATATCATTAACAACCTGACCAATCCGATTCCAAACCCGGCGAATCGATTGAGCTGCTCTGCAAAAACAAGAAAAAACATCATTAACACAAACACTAAAGAAAATAACAAAATTTTCATTTAATCTTCCAGCTTTGTATTCTTTCCTTTTCCGTCTGATGACTTATGGACATTTTATTACATTTTATTCACAATTTCTTATTTTCGTTAGTGAGAAGCTGAATAAAATAATATGGAAGTTTAATAAAAGAATAATAAAAGTAAAACATTTCAAACTCATAAATCTAAATTATGAGACACTAAAAAGGAAAAACATTTATTTACTACTTAATAATTATATAATTTTGACTTAATCACGCTTTGAGTATCGATTAAGTTCTTTTTCTATCGTTATGACTTCCAACATTTAAATTAAAATTAAAATATCAATTAAATGAATAAATGTCAACTAATAAGCAAAAACCTGAAATAAAAATATGACTTATTAGCTAGCTGGTGAACAGTTAGCCTGCTAATTAGAAAACTGTTAGCATGCCAATTAGTAAACAGTTAACCTGCTAATTAGAAAACAGTGGGCCTGCTAATTAGAAAACAGTTAGCCTGCTAATTAGAAATCAGTTAGCCTGCTAATTAGAAAACAGTTAGCCTGCTAATTAGAAAACAGTGGGCCTGCTAATTAGAAAACAGTTAGCCTCCTATATAGACTTCCTATTCTGTCATTGGCCTGCAGGCGAATTGTCAGTTAGCAAGTTTTAGTCAATTTACTTTCCGTTATGTGATTAGCCTGCAGGCTACTTAGCACAACACATTAGCTTCCATTCAGTTTTGCTGACTGTCATGTTAGCTTGCTCGCCGACCACCAGACAGCGTATTCAGACTCCCGCCCGTTAGCCATGTAGCCATTGATGTAGGCATTAGACTGAGAGCTGACCGTCCTCCCGCCCCCCGCACCGACCTACCGGCAGGAGGTACCCCGGGCTGCGGAGTGTCCCAGCCAGCTGCGGCTCCGGGACCCCCATGCTCTCCCAAAGACTCATCGTACTGCGGTGTCCGCTCTCCGGGGTGCAGGTTGCGGCTGCCGGGGATGTCCGGCGGCGTGGTGACCCAGTGGTGGTGTTGAAGCTCAGCCGGGGCTCCGTGCATCCTGACCGGGTAGCTGGCTCCGTACAGCGGGTCATCGCGGCCGCGATAGACGAGCCCGTCGAAGCTGTCCGGCCGCCTGGAGGCCATCAGAGGGTCGGTGCGGGGACAAACAGCTGGAGGACCGTGACTGAGATCCGGTTAACGGATATGAGGTGAGGACATCAACCGAACGCAGTCACGTTCCGATGAAGTACCGGGAGAAACGGTTTAAAGGAGTAGGAGTCGTCCCCGTTGATTTGACCCGCAACAAACAACATCCACCCGTCACCTGCAACCCGGAAGTTCTTCTTCTTCTTGACTTCCGGCAGACTGCAGCTGTAGGGGCTCATTACCGCCCCCACCCCACAGTAAACGTTCCCTAAAGTCAAGGCAGAGAATATCTGAAATCCCTTTCACTTTCGAAAAACACACGAAACATATTCTCCTATAATCATGTCTTTATTGTCGTGTCTGACTCTAACTTTCCTCATAATTAGAAAGTATATATACTGTAAGTTGTTTCTTCACTTGGTCGTATAAAAGTTTCCCATTTAATCCATCCAGGCTTTTTACTCCTGCACATCAACTGTTTATTTGTATTTGTACTAAAAAAAAATGACCCTGACGTAAAGCATGTTGGGAAGGTAATGCTAATGAGCTAACTCTACTGTTTTATGTCTTTATTATGTTAATATTTATCATTTGATCCATACAGACAAGCTGAAGACAAGTTTCTTTATAAACTTTATTCTGTTTTTTTTTTTGAATGATTCCAGCATTTGCAACAATAAACATTTTCAGACACTTTAATATTCTGATAAAAGTTTCCTTCAAAGACAGTTTTCATGATGTTTTAATCATAAAGCCTCAACTTCATTTTTCAACAACAGAGACGACCAGAGACGAGTCAATTCACACTGAGAGGAAATTCAATCTGAAATTGGACCGTTCCATCTGCTGTGGCCCCAGAGACAAACTGACAATGTGGCATGTGGACAAAAGTATGTGGACACCCTCAGTCAAAATACACTATGAGGTTAGCGTATACACCTGATCCGTGTGGGCAAAAGTATGTAGACACAACTGCTCTTATATTTTTGGCCACAAAGTGAAGCTGTGCATTTTTAAAAAACGTAGTTTAACCATCCAGTAACTGATCTGTCCCTGCAATCTAATTGGTCCATTAAGTAAACTCTGCCCACCTCTCAGTGTGAAAAGATAGAAAAAAACAAAACCAAAAAAAACATCACAAAATATCACAACATCTATGAAAGTCCATTTGACCAGAAACAAAGGATCATTAAAGTTAGGAATCGGTCAAAATTCTGACCAATTTTTGGTCATTCCTAATAATTCATCCTGTCTCTCTCGGTTGAAATGGGCTTCCATTAACAACATTTCATCTCAGACTCAACTTAAAAAAAAAAAAAAAAAAAAAAGTTTTCAAGTTGCGTTAAAGTGAAACGAGCAGAGCCCCCAGGTTAACGATAGATTTTTGTTTTAGTTGACAGACGACGTTCAACAGCAGCACCTACAGATCAAATACTGGCCTCCAGTCAGTAGTACATGGTACGTCAGGACATTTCCACTCGTCAGCCACATTAAGGCAACAGGTGTTGGGTTTAAGGCCGACAGTGGCCCAGGAAAAACAAGAAACACAGGTATTTAATAAAAAACGTATACTTTGTGTAAATTTCATGTATGAAATTTACCTCTAATAGAAACTGTTTGATAAATTCATGAAGCAACTGAGTTTCATGTTATTCAAAAAGAAAAACTAGGGAAATGGAAATATTTATAAAAATAATCTAAATCTCATGTTTTGTGAAAAAAAAAAAAAAAAAAAAAAAAAGCTTTGATTGGCCATTTCAACCACCAGTAGGAGTTCTCAAAATCAATCATTTTTTAATCAATCATTTAAATTTAAACATTTGGAACTTTAATTCAGGGCTCTTTGCCCAAAATATACTGGCTCATTAATTCACGCTGTATATGAAAAGAAAAACAAATCTATTTTTTTTTGTTTTATTTTTTGTATATTTTATACTTTAAGTTCAATCGAAAGAGCTAAATGAAAAGTTTTGTAAAATATCAAAATCCTGATGTTTTTGAATTAAAATATTTGGGTAATTCGTCTTTTACAAAGTTTACTTTTTGTAAATTCAATTGTAGTTAAATGGCTGATAAATTAAAGAAGTTGCACATGGATTCATGTAGATGTTTTTTTGATTAAAAATCAAAATCTCGACAAGAACAAAAAAAACAAAAAACATCATAAGATTTTATTAGATTTTTCCTACAATTTCAAATCAAAGAATATAAACGAAAAATTTTGTAAAACATTGATTCCCTAATAAATTATACTCTAAATAAACAAACTGTTTGAATACTGCGTTAAGATTAGTGGCTCTTCTAACGAGCTGCTAACGAGGCTAACTATAACAAAGACGTGTATGTAAGCTTTGTACGCTAACATTTTGGTTAGCAACAGCTAGTGCTAACGTTCCAGTTGTCATGGCACAAAAAAAAAAAGGGAAATTAAGAGACAAACCAGGGGATCTGGCCAGTCTGAACCTTCTGAGGTGATCCAAGCTCTGATTGGCCTGCTTGTCCACCAGCAGGAGGTCATACACACAAAAAAAAAAATCTGGCTGAAAACATGACAATAAGTGATCGTCGTTTTCTGTAAAACGAGGATCCTTACTTGCTAAATACATTACCTAGTGTGCACACTAACCTGCAACGAGGTGCTACCAAGGTTAACAATTAACATTTGTAATTTAGTGTCTCTTTTTATGTGCTAACTAAAAATTGCTGCTAACATTCTGGTGGTTTATAGTTCCATTAGCACGTTAGTGACGGTGATTGTTAGGGTTTATCGATTGTGATCAGCAGAAATTAAATTTCCTGACGTGATGCTAACTGGCACGTTAGTTAATGGCAGTGCTCTGTGATGTCAACAACCACTGCCTTCCTCCAGCTGAACAGGAAGTAGCCCATGCCAGCGCCGGCTGCCACGGCGATACACAGGTAACCGTTGTAAGTCATGAAGACGAGCATCAGGAAGTAGCTTACGACCACCTGGATGATGTGCAGAAGGGTTTGCATGAAGTGGGCGGGGCTTAGCATTCGCTGCCTGAGAGGACAACAGGAGGGGGTTAGCATTCCTGTTAGCATTAGCAGTACCATTCACCTTAAAGAACTTTTATTAAGGTTAGGCATTAGCATTCATCCACTGCAGTACATTTTAACATTACCATTATATGTTACAGTTAGCTCTGATGCTAATCTTTTCTGATATTGATATTGTAGTGCAATGCCACTATTAGCTGTAGCACCTATGTTTCACATTTGCAGCATTGTCATTAGCAGAAGAAAATTTCATTAGCATTGTTAGCGTGTGTAGCATCAATCACATCATTTTTATGTGTATATTATACATTTTGTTTTGGTCAATGTTAGCATTAGCCTCAGTATTACAGATCAGATCAGGTCTCTACATATATTTATTGTGAACACTAAAATTAGCACTTTTGGCTAAATGAATGTAGCATTAGCAGCAGTGTTAGCATTATTTCTCTTTTTTTTTGGTGTTAGCATTGCTACAAATACAATTTGTTAGCTTTATTAGCTCTAGTGTTCTAGTTAATAATAAACCTTTGTGCTAATAGTTTAAAAACGACTGTTAGCTCCAGTGTTTAATTGTTGCGGTTAGTATCACTGCTAAAACAACATGTTTATATTCAGGGTAAATGTAATTTTCAAAATTAACATTGTTAGTGTTAGCATTACCATTTAAATCGTCTATGTTATGGTTAATGTTAGCGTTAGCCTCAGCATTAGCGTAATTTTTAGAATAAATTTTTTTAGCTCATACAAATCAGATGACAATGAAAACAGCAGAGCGCCACCTGGAGGACGTTGCATCATGGCACAAGAAACAGAAGCACGAACACACAGAAAACAAAAAAACATCTTAAAATGAAAATTTAGGTAAAAAAATACAAAGAAATCTAATTGTAAAATACAAAATGTGAGGTCCGGTTTTCCCTCCGCAGGCACAACCTCTCTTTGTGTCTCATTCAACAGGCCAGATGGCAGCTGACACAGACTAGAAATGAGATTCTAACTTTCTCTCTGACTGATAATTTTACAGGTAGATGCATCTGAAATCACAGAACAGCCGTCGTCTTTAACTCATGTGTCTGGTGATTCTCTCGGATGGTGTCTCAGTTATAAAATCAGGATTTCAGCAGCTTAGAGCAGCAGCTTGGAAACAGCCTGGAAGTGACTGCTGGTTAACATGTCGTCTCAATGGGACACGTTTCAGTCACTGTTTCGTACTTTTCTGTTTTCTGACAACAGAAACAGACAAACATGTAGATGAGAGCAGCTTCATTGGGAATTCAGCTGCATTAAATTACTGTATACGTGAGCACAGAGAGCAGGAGAGAAGAACAGATAGAGGGCTGAAAACGACTGACACTGGGCAGACTGCAAATACAGGATGGAAAACAAACATGTTCTTAGTACGACTGAACCATTCAAAGTTTGTACTACCTGCTGATTAATTTTCCATACGGCCGTAGATTTGGAAAAAAGTGCCAAATTCTTAAACGAGAGTGATATTGAGAAAAACACTTTTTGCACCCATACAATGTGAACCATTTTTTCTTCGAACAGTCTTTTATTAATTTTGTGCCAATATTTGGAGTCTCTAACACTTATGGACCTGAAGATATTCAGAATATAACAAGGCATGTGAGCATTTTAAAGCCATTTTCATAGGACCAAAATAGTATTTGGGGTAGTTAGAATGAACATGAAAATGTGTGTGGAAATAGCTCAACGTATGGTCATTAGTGTACGAAATGTCAGTGTCCTTGCATGTTCCTTTTATAGATATATACACGTAGTGAAAGGCATTGTTTTACCTCTTGGAAAGAAAACTTCCATAATGGAGAAGCAGGGTCTTCCCTTATTATCTTATGTGTGTCCCAGCCTCTGAAATATTGGTTGGAGTAAAGAAATCCATGTTTTCTATAGACTCATTTTACTATAGGTCATTAACGCAAGCTATATTCTTTACTATCAGGGCCTCATCATAGAGAAAAGCATTAACTCTGTTAGATGAACATTTTACATTCCATTTTTAAAAAAGAATAACAATAAAGCAAATTATCTTCTAGAAATCGCATGTGATGAGAACTCATATCCTTTAAACATATAACCTGAACGTCAGGACTGAACTGGGGACATGCTTGGTGTTCTCTTGACAACGTGTGAGGGCATCTACTGACGATTGTACTGAGTGGACATGTTTCAACATGCGTATCAGTAGTTTCCATTTGTAGCTTTCTAACATGCACTCTGTAAAATTACACATATAAAAACATTTAACCTTTAATGTGGAAAGACATTTACATACTCCCACCGGAGCTTGAGGGGCCATTCAGGATAAAACTTATTCCTCCTTATACCAGAGGTTTATCAAAATAATTCGCTTATTCTCAATATCCTGGACCTCAGGAGACACACTTCACATCTCTAATACCGTCCGGTCCAATGAACATACTGAAAACATGTTTATCCTTTAGCTAACTGTAAATGCATGTCTGTCTCTCTGTCCGCCTGTCTCTGTCCGTCTCTCTCTGTCTGTCCGTCTCTCTGAGGACCTCAGGAAGTGCAGTGTCGACTGTGAAGGTTTTTGGATGAGCGGCTGTCGAGACCCCAACCCTCCATTTATTTTAAGCTGCACTTGCTATTACCACGGTAACCACTTTCTTTCGGATTGAGACGCAACCCTTTGATGATGTCACTGATGACATCTGATGAAGGTCACGCTCCATCTTGACGGGCGCTGCACTATTACTTTTAAAAACTTGAAAACTTAACTTTAATTACTTTCTATGGTCGTTATCAATTTTAAATGTAGTTGTTAGCATTAGCTTTAGCGACCTACCCGACTGTCTTGTGTGTCTCCATCAGCACCGTCCCATCAGCCCCGGGGAGCGGCATCGAGTTGTAGCGGACGTTGACCTGACTGCGACGCAGCAACACCTCACGGCCGATCTTTAACCCCTCGTACAGTACGGCCAATAGGAAGACACCGATACACGCTCCGACCATCTCTGATTGGACGACAGGAGTAGGGGGACTGGTTAGTGTCAGAGACAGAACGAATAGTAGAGAAAGAAAAACATTACATTAAGAAAATCTAAATGAAAACGATGGAAATATAAAAACATTAAAAATCAAAATATACAATAGAGTTTCTTTTTAAAATCTTAACATAAAAACACATTATTAAATTTAATATAAAATAAATATATAAAAATACTGAATATAAAGAACACAAGTGCAAAAATTTTAATACAAAAACTTTAAAAATATTAAACAAAAAAAAAATTTAAATATAAAAATATCCAAATGTAAAAAAATACCAAAGTATAAAGTTCTAAAAAAATACAAAATAAATAAAAGAAAAATCAACATGTAAAAAGTATAAAAATATAAATACGTCCAGTGAATTTAAAAAAAAGCTGTGAACAGAGGGCGAGTGACATATGAAATGCAGAGTCCCCCCTCTCTCGCTCCCTCGCTGTGACCTCTGACCTCCAGGTGAGTTGATGAGCAGTCCAGTGAACAGCAGCTCCACGTTGTTGTAGCCAAAATAGAAGGTCATTGCCTAGGCAACGACAACAGCACTAGCATGTTAGCTCCACACTGCCATGTTAGCATGCTAATACCATGATGCTATCGTCATGTCAACATGATGTAGCATGTAGCAGCAATATGCCACACCCCTTACCATCCCCCCGTGTCCTCCATGGTTCCCATCGTGCCCCCCTCCTCCTGATCCTCCCCCGTGGTCGTGTCCGCTGGTGATGGGGGGGGCCATGGTGTGATGACGGTGGTGGGAGTGGTCCATCTCCATGGTGCTGTGGTTCATGTGGTCCATTGCTGCTCGGGAACAAAAGCAAAAGATTTTTAAAAGGCCTGTTGTTATTGTTTGTGTTACTTGTAGTGGGAGGATAATCCTGGTCCGATTTAAGGAACTACAGTCCCCACTATGCTTTGGGAGATGTAGACTGGAAGTATAATGCTGCCATGTAGTCAGTGATTTAGCTGTGAGCTACGACTTGAGCCCTTTTTCTGTTTATAACCTGTATCTTTTTCCACTGAGCCACACCGTCCCAGTAAAAGCTGCTGAACCAGCTGTGATCAGCTCCTGTTCTCAGCGTAGCCGTGGATGTCCAGACAACTGTTACTGGGTCACTGTGACACTGAAGTAAACTTAAAAACGTGAAGATTCTGAATGAGGTTCTGCAGCCTCCTCTGGGTCCTGCGTGGATCTCTGGAAGTTTATTCTGGAGGAACATCAGAGATAATGATATCCTCAGGAAGTGGACGTCCTACTGAATCTAACAATATGCGTTTATTGTCCGTGAGTTCAGATCTGACTGAGACGGTTCCTGACTGACTGCAGACATCCGTCTAAGGGTTTTAAAAAAATAGAAAGGCCAGTTTCGGCTGACTTACTGTTTGTTTCGGGGTTCGTATTAAGATTCTGCTGATTAGTTTTAAATCCTGCATGTTCTGGCTCCGCTTCACCTTTCAGATCTTTAAACCCCCTTTTCTATATATATTTATCTAAAATAGAAACTTTTCAGTCTGTTTACAGTCTGCTCCTCTGCTCTGTCATCACCTCGCTGGGTTTTAGATGCAGCTCAATTCAACATGTCGCCGTTCTCATTTACAGAGTTTCTTCTTTCTGTCATCAGACACTGAACCAGGATCAAACAGATTTCATCTCATGAACACTTCGCGTTAAGCGGCAGTCATTCCCGAACCGCTTCTGCTGAGAAAATCAGCATTTAATATAAACGAGTCTTCTGTGTGTTCAGATAAATCAGCATTTAAACAGTTGCTGTGACTTACTCTTTGAGGACACAGGCTGAGTCCCAGAGAAAGTTTAAAACCAACCACGCCTGCTGAAGACACACTATTATTAACAGTATTATTATTTTCGTCACAAACTGGACGAGAGACATTAAGGACACACACTCTCTTACCTTAGTTATACCTCTTCTTCCACAGTGATGCTGACTCGTCCAGAGAGACACAGACTGAACGCCGATGACATCACAGCAGAGCCGTAACTGCGGTAACAGTCTGACATCACTGAGCAGATGCCTCGCTGTAATCCGATTGGCTGCCAGGCCCCGAGGCTACGGGAGGCAGAGAGAGCCAATCGGAGCACTCCGAGGCTCTGTCTGCCCTCAGCCAATTAGATCATAGCTTCGTTAACATTAAGGGGAAGGTCAGCCGTGGCCATCGGCAACGCTGTTGTCCAGGTTTCTGTTTGGACGAGTCAGCGTCACTTTGAGTTAAAAGCATTAATGTGACGTTCTGTTCGTTGTCAGTGTCTCTCGCCTTCTCTCCCTCTCTCTCACCAGTTTTTGTGCGTACGTTCGGTTTATAGGTCTGAACCCTGCAGGTCTGTAAATCATGATTAAATCTCTAATCTCCACTTCACCTCGTTGATTTTAAGTTTCAACCCTAAGTCCGGGGCTGAATTTCGTTCCCGGTCCAACCCTGGCGCACGGACGGGGCTGTTTCCTGCCGCAGACGCACAGAGGGAGGTTCAACTGAATTCATGGCTACTGTGAACTCTGTGCTGACGATTCTTTGACCAACTGTCTCTGGGTTCAGCTCCTTCCTTCTGAGCCGTCACTCAGTCACCTGGTGTTTAGTTTGTTGCGTTTGTGTGTCTGTTGTCGTCCTGACCAGGTGTCACCTCAGTGGGATTAACCTGCCTAAATAAAGGTCAGAATTGAATTTCGTGTGTTTTGGGGGTTAAACTCATGTGAAATCGCAGTTAAATGTACGAAACAGTGAACGAATGTGTTAGATTGACGTCGGTGTAAATATGAATAGCACTGGCTCAGACGGAAACACCTGGTGCCGTGAATAATAATCAGACGGATTCTCTCTTACACACTGCAGATTATCCACAGACAGAGTCAGAGTCTGTGTTTTAGCAGCTGCGGAGGTTTCTGGGTAAAAATAATCAGCATAAAAAGACAAAAAATAAAAACAACCGTTCTGTCTGTTGTTTGAAAACTTCACACCTCCTTTCTGAGCTTCATGGCCTCTGTGTTACCACTCTGTTGTTGTACCGTCATGTTTTCACAACGTGAACAAATAGAAGACTAAAATATTTATCAGGTCTGTGCAAGTGAAGATGGGTTTAACTCAGGCTGATGCATTTTTTCTGACGTTATCATGGAAACAGTCTCCGTTCTTCTTTCTCTCACATCACCTTTTATTACTCTACGCTTCATGAAAACCTCATTTTAACATTCAAGTTTTACAGAAATAAAAAACGAGTCATTAACCAGCTGCACATTAGTGCGCTGCGTTCTGATTGGCTGATGTCAGATTAAGTTCATTTAAAAACTTACCTGTAGAGGAGAGAGCGAGGGGTGATCGAGCACTGAAGAGTCTGTCTGAGAGAGAGAGTGAGTGAGAGTGAGAGAGAGGAGGGGGGGGGATTTAACAGCCAATAAAAACAGATAACAGGACCAGCTTCAGCCAATCAGACACTGGCATGACTCTGACAGCCAATGAAAAGTCCCGGATGGATAACTGGATGATTTAACTTTTGAACTCTCACCTGTTCACACACCTGTTCACCCTGGTTTTATTTTCCTAGCGGGGCATATCTGGTTATTTTCAGGCCCAGTCAGCTGTTCTGGGACAGGTGTTGTCAGTGGAAAAAGTTGGTGCCACGCAGTGAATGTGTATGTTTGAACGTACGGGTGTCACAGAGCATATCGATATATTGATATGAGGACATGACACCAGCAACTTTCAGCATCGTTTCCTGACATTTTATAAACACTCAACTTCACAGGGTCAGTATGGACCAACACACTACTGGGTTAGCTTTACTAGGTTACCAGGTAATCGTACACAGGGGCCCCAGACCCCCAGGGGCCCCAAAAGCCCCGCATTCACTACATAGTAATTGGGTCTAGATGATTAATTCAGCATAGTTTTGTTAGAAATTTGCTCCACTGAAGCAGAATATCAACTATAACAGCAGGTCCTTCATCTCATACAGGGACTCTGGGTCTACATCTACTTGTTCTTTTTTAAGAAAAGTGAGCTCATGTGCTGAAAAGATTTTATGAAATTACTTTTTTTCCTCTGTCGTTAATTAGACATTAAACAGACAAAAAACCTCAGTGAGCTCATAGAACTGCAAAGCTGCAACCAACATTTTCCTTATCAATACATCTGACAGTTGTTTTCCTCAACCGACTGCTCAATAAAAAGTCATCAAATAAACCCTAAAGGACTGAAAAGCGATTTAAATGGATTCAGACTCGATTTTGATTCAGATCAGAGGATAAAATGTTATCAAACCCCACACTAACTGAAACGACTCATAAATCAGCCGCTGTGTTATTGACTCCAACTAAAATCCCGTTCTGTTGTAGTCGGCTCTTTTCAAACCAACGTGACTGTTGCTGATTGTTAATGTGAATCCTTGAAGTTTTAAATCTCACATGCACATTGTTTAACATAACTAACAATAAATATGTGACAGTTTGAAGGTCAAAATAACTATATTTTAGTTTGGGTAAATAACTCTGACACTGAGGGGCTGGTAAAGTTAAGTCAGTGTCGTGTTGTTATAATATTGATCCAGTGTGGGTCGATGGTGACCCAGAGATCTTTACCGTGTAGATACATGATCAATACTGAGGATAATGGCTGTTGCATCAGCTGGCATGCGGCCGTGTCAGGTCAGGTGAAAAAAACTGTAAGGACAGGTCTCTGTGAGACGTATCGATTATGATGTATCAGTAAATAATTGACATCCTGAGGGGGTTGACCTTTGACCCTGATAGACTCACACAGCTAGGTCTCATGAGGAGTTTCAGTTCAAATACAATCCCACTTTTATATAATCACTTATAAGTCTGGACTTTTCTCATGGGCTTTATTTTAGTGAGTTCCACTGTTCATCTCATCTCAGAAAACTGATGAAAAATGTTTAAAAAAACTAAACTAAACCTAAATAAAAGGGAACCTCTGAAAAAGATAACTATAACAAAATGTTTTACATTTTACATCATAACTGATGTGACAGGCAACATTTGGTAGCGCTCCTGGGGAGGGTCGAGGGGCCGTTCTGTTCTTGTCCTGTCATTCGTCTGTACTCTGTGTTGTGAAGACTGTTTCCTCTGTTGATAATCGATAAGTAGTCCGCTTATAGGATATTGTTTACTGTGATATTTAATTCACACCATGTATGATGATGACCCAACTCTTCACCATAAAAATACTTGAAATAAAAAGAGAACGTTTTAAACTTCCGGGACCAACGTCCTCAGGGTCCTGGTCTAGAGTAAAGCAGACTGAGTTTCAGACCTTCACGCAGACAGTCTGTTCTTTCTTTAACCGTTTTTATTCACTGAGTCTTTGTTTCCTGCTGATCTGAGTTCAGTTTAAAGGTCGGGTCCTCAGGGCTTTATCTCTCTGACTGATTCCCTCTGAACCTTACACTTGCTTCAGTTTGAAGTTTTCATGTTACTGAGTGGACAGGATGTGATGTCTCTTATCGTCTGTGTCTCACCTTTAGACTACAGGTAACACGTTTTATTCTCCACTTTCTTCCTTTCTTTCAGTCCATTTCATAAAAATACCTCTTCTTTCCCCCCCGTCGCCGATTTCCTTTTATTTCGCCTATTATCTCTTTTATAGCTGATTGGAGCTGCAGATTATTGTCATTGATTAACTGCTGATTATGGATCAGTTAAACCCAGTGACTCCAGACTGTTAAAATCAAAGCTTCTAATAAACTACCTTCTGCATTATACACTGACTGTACACAGAATATGATAAAAAAGCTTGACTGTTTATCATCGTCATTGGGAAACATGCTTACTGCAGTCTGATTACTCGTTTCATCATATAATCATATTAACTGTTCATCGGTGAAGCACTTCACAGCAGCGCACAGTAAAAATCCCCGGTGTAGCTCTGGGTTACATTTAGAGCAGAAACAATTCAATTAAACGAATCTGCTGCGGTTTTTTTCTCCGTGTCTCTGTAACCGAATCAGTCTGGGGTTTTGGACGGAACATTTGACCCTCTTGGAGTCTCCGGGTGGTGTCCTGGAGGGATTCTGCCTACGGACTCTATAGTTCTACTGAGGGACTTCAGCGCTCACATGGGCAACAATGGAGACACCTGCAGTGGTGTGATTGGGAGGAACGGCCTACCTGATCTGAACCTATGCAGTGCTTCGTTGATGGACTTCTGTTCTGGTTCATAAGGTTACCTGGTACCAGAATACCCTAGGCCAAAGATCGCTAATCGACTTTGTGCTCATATCACCTGATCTGCGGCCGTATGTCTTGGCACTCAGGTGAAGAGAGGAGCAGAGCTGTGAACTGATCACAACCTGGTGTTGAGTTGGATCACACGGCGGGGAGGGCAGCTGGACAGATCCGGCAAACCCAAACCTGTAGTGAGGGTGGCCGGCGAGGCCTGGGAATATCTGGCAGAGGCCCCTGTCCGTGAGGTCTTTAACTCCCACCTCCGGAAGAACTTTGCATGCATCTCAAGGGAGGTTGGGGACACGGAATCTGCGTGGAAACAGAGGCCGTGGTTCTCTGCCAGGAAAACAGTGGCGTCTGATCAGTATGTTTCCTGGGCTCCTTCCATTGGAAGTTTTACAAGTACGTCCAACTGGTAGGAGGCCCTGGGGTAGACCCAGAACATGCCGGGGGGATGACATATCCCGTCTGGCCTGGGAACACTTTGGGGAGGAGCTGGAAAGCGTAACGTCCGGACTACCTTGTTTAACCTGCTGCCACCGCGACCCAACCACGGATAGGTGAAAGAAAATGGACGGATGGACAAAACATTTAAAGACACCATGGTGGACGTCAAGAGACTGAGATGGACATTTTTAACTGTTTTATGACATTTTATAAACTAAACAATTAGCAATTAATCAATAACATTATGGACGGATTAATCAAAAGTCACTGTGCAGTGAAACACTGCCTCTGTTCAGCCGTCATTTGACACCAGACTAGGTGAATGTATTTTATGGGGGGGCACATATTTATTAATGAGAAATAGGTCAATGTTCAATAAACAACACTGAGGAGAAGCACTAGTAGAAAATTTAAAGAACTACAGTCACAACTGGCAGTGCTGCGAGGATCAATTCATGAATCTATCACTTGGTGGAGAGAAATAAAAAAGTGAATGGTTTGGATAATCAGTGAATTGTTTCAGTTCTTTTTCAAGTAAAAATGACCAAAATGTGCTGATAAACTGAATATTTGGGGTTTTGAACTGACCGTGTGAAGACATCACTTTGGGCTTTAGAAAAATTGTAAGAAGCATTTCTCGCTATTTTCTGACATTTTATACAATTTTATTTTAATCAAATTACAGAATGATTTTAATGAAAATAGTCAGTCTGCTGAGGAAGAACGTGTGTTCTGATCGAAAGCTCCCAAAGAGCCACTAAATGAACGCAGTGGTGAGACTGGCGTGTGCCCAAGCCAATCTCTACTGTCTTCATTATTCTCGACCGGTTCTCCTCCTCGGTCATGATTATTTTTTTTAACCTCGGGAGTTATTTCCTTCTCGGAGAAAACGATGACAGAAAAACAGACCGACACCTGGACTAACAGCGCACGGTGGTTGCGGACTGCAACCACCAATCACTGTTGTTAAAAGTTCCTCATCAACCAGATCCCCTCATCCATTTCTTGCAGTACAGCAGACCGAGACGGCGACGGAGACGAACGTAAAAGTGGTCATAAAAGGAGAGGGTTTACCAGAATCGGGACCCCGGAGGTGAATTATATACCAACACCTGTCCTGTTCTGGGACTGGCCCAGGTTTGAAACTCACGTGCGCGTATTTCTGGCCACTTTAAATTATAACATTTGTCTTAGGAGTATCGTATGGTAGCTAACAGTGAGCTAGTGTGTAGCACCAGAGGTCACTGACACAATTACACACACACACACACACTATCACACACAAACTGAGCTCACCTCCGAATGTTCCAGGGATTCTTCTACTTCTGTTCCTCTGTTTTGGTTCTGAAACATGAGACTAAAAAGTCACGAGAAAATAAAACAGGAGAAGAAAAGAAAAAAGAAGAACGAGAGCGTTGTTTCTTCTCTTCGCCGTCTGCCTCTGCTGCTCCGCCACTTCCGTGAGCATGCGTCACGGCGTCTAGACGCAGGGCCCAAAGGAGGAGCTTCGAGGTTTGGACCAATCAGAAGGCGAGTCTCAAGACGATGGGCGGGACCTCGTCGGAGCCACGTAAGCGAGGCTTGTTGGTAAGAGTCACGTGATCATGGTCATGTGAGACTGATCCTGGATCAGATTACACCGCGTTCGTTCTTTTATGAAGTTTCCTTGTTTAGAGGCATACAACTATAATAACCATATAACCTATAACACGTATAAAGTAATACTTTCTTTTATACATTTGACTTATTTATTTCCGTTTATTTGTAATCCCCGGTGGAGGAACTACTCAGATCCGTTACTTCAGTAAAAGTGCAAATACCACCGTATAAAAATAGTCCGTTACAAGGACAAGTTGCGCATAATGCAAAATGTACCTCAAGTATCCAAAGAAAAAGTACTCGTCGTGCAGAATGGGCTCGTATGTGTTATTATTCTCATCATAGTACTGGATTACTGTTTCTGACAAAGTAACGTGTGTGCAGCATTTCATTTTAGTTTCAACTATTTTATACAGTTTTTTGTGTTTCACCAATAGCAGCGATCGTGACCTAAAACTGTTGATTGGTTTTCTGTTCATTTTAAGTGAACAGAAAAAATATTGACAGCCCGACCCCTCCCACCCAGTCACACTCACCAACACAACGTTCTCTGTGAAAAGAAGTAACAAGCAAAACATTAAATACAAGTGAGTGAGTGATTATAGAGGGAACACACAAGTGCTAAATATTTATATAATATAAATACATACGTATAGATGATAGAAAAACAATACATTATTAAGTAGATTAAAAATCAGAGGTTTACAACCCAGTCCTCAACCTATGATGATAATAATAATAATAAGTATTTTTCAGACAGTTGTGATGATGTTACTTTGTCTGATCTCACACTGGAATCACTGTGTGGATGATGTAAGACCTGGTCCTGAACCAGTTGTGATCTCAGTTTAATCTCTGAAGGCCCTTTGGGACTTGAAAAGCTCAAGAACCCCAGGAACCTTTTCCAGGACCCCTAGAACCTCCACAAGAGTTCCTGAAACTCCATTGAGGTCCCGTGTGACATGTTAAAGGAACCTCGGAACTTCCTCAAGGACTCATAGAACCTCCTGAGTAACTCCAGAAACATCTCCAAGAACCCCTGGAACCCCCTCTTGGTACATTCAGGGGCAGGTAACCATAGCAACAACACTGCTTCTTCACACGTGTTACCTGTTTCCTCCTCAAGAACACCTGGAGCCCCGGGTTCAGCGCCCTCTGCTGGCCTCCAGGTGTTTGACATTTTGGTTTAAAATCACGGAACAACATCGCACAGTTTCAGCCAATCAACATTCAGTTTAATATATATTTTTTTTTCATCATCACTTCACAAACGTCAACAGGAAGTCACTTGGTCACACAGGAAACGAACAAAAAAAACAGTTTCACAATAAAAGCCTTCCTCCAGCCAATCAGGTTAGAGAGCAGAAGAATGAATTCAGAGAAAAATAGCCAATCAGCATCATCCAATCTGAAATCATTTAGTTTTATTTCCATTTAAACTGAGACCTGATTGTCAGGTGAGAGAATCAACCAAAGATACAGTGAAGAAAGACTTTTATTTTGTTAGGTTAGGAAAGATTTCAAGACTTAACAAAAACAAGCAAAAAAATTAACTGTGATATATATAAATATTTCGTAAACATCAACACAGTAACACCAACATTTATTTACGTTTTCGTCTTCGTACGGAGCAGGAAACACGATGAACTTCTCACCTTTTCTGATATTTTGCCCGTGTTTAGGAGAATTTTGTTTGTTTCAATCAAAAACTAAAACACACTAAACTAAAAAGGTTTCGGCTCTGATCAAAGCTAACAAAGGTAATGTTGCTAACATCCATGTCTCTTCTGTTTGCCCCGGCCCTCTGGTCTCGACTCTGACTCGTGGCCCCGGCCCCTCAGCCGGCCACGCGGTAGTTAGCGTGAAACTCCGGCTGGATGTCGCAGACGTGTCGCAGAAGATCGCCCAGCACCGTCTCCCGATTACCACGGTAACTGGCCTGGATACGACCCATTCGCTCTGCCGTGTCACGGTCCACCTCCACCGCGCTGTTACCATGGGAACCGAGGGCCTGAAAGCAAATATAGGGCATATAATAGATTTTCCTAATTTATTAAATGTATTAGAAATAAAAGAATATGAAAAGGAGATTTTAGTGAAAAGCAGGATGTTAAAATCTCAAATTTCATTAAAAAAAACAAAAAAAACAAAACAGTTAAGACTAAAAACAAAAAAAACACAGTTCAACAAATATAATTTAAAAAGTGAAGTTAATAGGAGTGCGTACGGCGGCCTCTTTGGTCTTGAACTCCTTCTCTCTCTGCAGTCGATACTGTTCGATCTCGGCCTGAGCCTCTTCCTTCGCCTGCTTCAGACGACGGTTCTTACCTGAGGAGGTCGAGAGACATCCGCAACACATTAGAGGGAGAGTATCATATCATCAGATAAACCACACTCAGAAACACTTATCTCTGCTTGAAGAGAGAGTGGAATTTGACCCCTACTGGGACCAGTGGACTGCGTCAGTCTGAGCCTGAGGAGCTTGTCTCACAGGATGGACACATATGGACTGAACATTTTCCGACCTTATTTGGACCAGCACCACCAAGAACTGACTTAGAAACCAAAGAAATACTTGAAAAACTACAAAATATGGAATTGATAATCAAACACAACCAAAACCCCCTAGATCTCACAATGACTATGAACGAGTTGAAACTAAAACTGAAGACCCTCAAAGGCAGAAAAACACGTGGGCCTGATGAAACACTGAACATGATGCTGGAATATAGCACAGAAAAATTCCACCTGGCTTTTCTAAAATTGTTCAATCTAATTCTGAGTGTGGGATATTTTCCTGAGAGTTGGAATAATGTTGTCATTACTGTTATGTTATGTTGTCATATATTTGAAAAAGTGGCGACCAATTTCACCCTCAGAATTACGGAGAGGTCATGTGGCACCAGCTGTGTGGCGCCCTGCAGCATCGACTCCTGTACAGTTCAATTCCTCAATGACCACAATGTCCTGTGTACAAGTCAGACTGGACTCATGCCAAACCGTCGCACATCTGACCACATCTTTACCTCACCACTCCCACTGACACACGTGCATCTAAGTAAAAATAAAATTCATTTGTGTTTTGCAGATTTCAAAAAGGCCTTTGACTGTATTGTGGCACCTATGATTAAATTAAGTTAAAGTATTTGAATGACAGATGTGCAATTAAAGCTGGAAACTATTACTTCAAACAGCACCGTGGGGTGAAACAAGGCTGCAATAAGAGCCCAACCTTCTTATATAAACACATCTGCAGAACAACTGCTACGATACACATCCCCTGGTATGACTCTGGTTCTCCTGCCCCCCTCCAGAGGGGGCTTACAGCAGAGAATTCACATACAAGACATTACACATATTTAGGCTTGAATATCTATTCCACTGGACATTTCGTGCCACCAAAAGAAAAATCCAGACTGACATTCCAATCAAGACCTGGTTCAAGATTCTAAATCCATTAGAGACCCAATAATATTATACAGTAGTGATGTGTGGGGACCCGCCAAGACCTCCCACAATGGGTCAAACATCCACTGGAAGCCCTGCATGCAGAACTGTGCCAAAACATACGTAGAGTTCGCAGACAAACAGCCAATAACACATACAGGGCAGAGCTTGGCCAAAACCCTTCAACTAAAATCAACAACATCAGCAACAAATCAAATTTTAGAAACACTTGCAATATAGTGACCCCCACTCCTGCCAGTACGAGGCCCTTCAGCCCCTCGGCCAGCTGATCCTGAAGCTCTGCTTCATAAACCAAACAGTCTGACCCACCCAAATCATCTCCAAAAAAAAAAAAAAAAAGACAATTATATCAAATACTAGCACGAAGACGCTAAATCAAAAAAAGTAAAAAGAATTCTACTTGACCCTTAAACGGAAAGTGCATGGAGGCAGAGCCCCTGAACACCCGGACTGATAGAAAACTAAGAACAACGCTGACCAAGTACAGACTGAGTGGACACAGCCTGGCCACAGAAACAGGAACAGAGAAGCTGAGACAGAATCTCACTTCCTACTTTACTGTGAGAAATATCAGGACCTGTGAGGGTTTCTTTGAAAAAATAAACCTTACATATCCTGAGTTTATCCATCTCCCCACTCCTCAGAAACTGCCCTGTCTACGTGGGGGGAACGTCGCTGTGCAGTATCAGCCGCAGAGTACGTTGACTGTTGTCAGGCACGAAGAGAAACAAGCTCTATAGTAAATGTTGGACTGATTCCGTGTGTAAAAGTTGCTTAGCCGCCCACGTTAGTCTATCAGACCCGGTCCTTCCACACATTATGGACAACTTCTCTGTCCTGTATGGCCATGAGTTGAGTGGAGCTGAATCTAATTGTTATTTGTGCCTTTTTAACATATTGTGTTTGATAAGAGGGTTTATAAGTTGATATTATTGTATATTTATTACAAATCATCTGTCAATGTAAAGGATTTTCTGTACTGCTTTGGCAACATAGGTTTCGGATCTGTCATGTCAATAAAGCTTATTTGAATTTAATCAGTGAACTGATCCAGTTGTATCAAAGGGTTTTACTGCGGCCTGATGGGATGCAATCATCTGTCCTCTCCTCTCTGTCACATGATGTGATGGCCACATGATGTCTGACTCATACGAAGCATCTCTGACAGAACCGCTGAGGAAAACTGAGTTATTTTAAGGACCAATAGAAAAGCCAGGTTTTGTTAAGAGCAGACAAGAACAAACAGCAACACAAATGTGTGAATAAATGAAGCTGAATCCAAACCAAGTAGCTGCATTAGTCATTCAATAATTACAAGGTTTTAGCAAATATTACTTAATATTATAAGAATTTTGAATTGTTTCGAGAAATAAATGGAGTAAATAAAATATGTGTTACTGCTACTACGATAATTAAAGTGACAACGTGCAGAGTCGGAATATGATAAAACCAACATTTATCCTGATTACATAACCATACTCCATTCAAATTTCGGCCATTTTTGCAGCTGTGCTTCCTGGCCTGTATGCAGACGTGTAGTAATCTAAAAGATTAGAACATCAAGTGTCAGAAAATATCGTAGTAAATTAACAAATATTAAAGTAAATAAAGTTTCCATGTCTTCGACGTTGAGGACACACTTCTTATAAACCATTCACAGACCTTCTCTTCATCACGGAAACATATCCACATTTATCAGCGGGCGGTAGGCACAGCGGTGAAATGTGAGTCAGAAAACCCCGCATTTTAGACGAACAGGTGAGGTTCGGAGACCTGCCTATGAGCCGAACTGAAGACAGGAAGTCAGTGATTCTGAAACCGTCTCCGGTTTGATTCTGATTTCAGGAAAGATTACAAAGGGAGCAGAGAGTCTCCGAACTCTCTGCTTTCCTTATTCAGTTCAGGTGCAGCCTGTCCCACCTCCACCCACCAGGGTTTCTACGGGTTCCAGCTCCTTCCCCCTCGTTTGTGTCCTTCTCTTTTCCTCCCACACTTATTATTCACGGACACCGCGGGGTTTTCACCGCTGACAGCCGCCGTAACCTGCTAACGGGCTAACGGGCTAACGGGCCAACGGGCCGCCGCGGCTCGCGGGCCGTTTGTCCTACTCACGTTTGCGGGCTTCTGCCACCTTCTCGGCCGCTCTCTTCTCGGCCTGCAGCAGCTGCTGGATGCCCTGCGACTGACTCGCCATGCTGGGTGACGGAAGCTGCGGACGGCGGCGCTGAAACGGAGCACAAACCGGAGAAATTCAACGAAACGAAGGTCGACGGAGGATCCGACTTTTCCTGTGACAGCAGTCAGCTGATGTCACGTCACGCTGCGGACCGGTCACGTGATTTTATCACGAGGCGGGGCGGTGTTCGTGAGCGTGCATGTGCGCATGCGCGCGTGTATCTGTAGTAGGCTGCTTTTGGGGACGATCGGCTGCGTTTGAGCGACTGAGTTTAAATCCAAAACATGTTGAAACACAGTCATTAAATGTCGAGACTGCAGACGCCACTAGAGGCGCTGTCCCCGAACCAGCTTCCAGGCACAGAATCTGGACCAGGACCTGGACCAGGACCTGGACCCGAGAGAGGCCCGGGGTCTTTTATTCTGAAAAGATCGAAAACACTCAATCACAAAATAAAAGACTCTGCTCTCACCTCCTGGTCATCCGGTCCGGGCCGGAAGCTTCACGTGACTCTCCGCCCCTCTAACCGGATGTGACGTCTCCGCAGCGCTGAATCAGCTGAACCAGATCGGAAGCAAAACAAACAGCGGGGAGCAGGCGCAGACGCAGCCGCGGGATAAGACCGCGTTGCGGAGAGACAGAAAACTTTATTTCGCTTTGATGAAACGTTTATTTTTTTATTTTGTTTTTCCGAGAAACTGAAGTGCCACAGTCGCGTCACCGGACAGGTGAACAACAGCACGAGACACAGCTGAGCGCGAGACCTGCTCCTGTCTGCTGAACGCGGAAGTCCAGGAAGGAAGGTCTGAGTTGAAGTTAAAATGTGAAGTTGAATGATTTTTCATCTCCACAGCAGTTTGATCTGCAGGACTGATCCTCACTGCCACTGACCGAGAAAAATACTCCAAACATTTTGTATTTTTTGTACATTTTTATGCAAACAGCGTTAAATGTAAAGATTAACCTGAAAACCACAGTCCACTGAGAATTTGTCTTTGTATTTAGTTGTTTGTCGATATTTTTTTTCTCAACAGAAGGAGAGGAGGTCAAGTTTGATGTTTAACCCTCAGTTTTCCTGCAGAGGGTTTTCTAAGTATTATCTGTAAAATTAAATTACGACTAATTGCATAGAATTCGAAATGTTTATTAAAAATTTCATCTAATTACAGCCGTTTTTTGAGTTGTGGAGTTTTCTGTGTAAAATAGCAGTTGAGTCAGTTTTCGGAGTTCGTTCAGCAGAGTTGTGGAGCTTCTGTCTGAGTATTGTATATAAGTGCCTTCGCGTCAGAGTTTCTACATGTCCACCAAGTGCCTTCGTGTCCACCAAGTGTCTTCATGTCCACAGAGTTTCTACATGTCCACTAAGTGTCTTCGTGTCCACAGAGTTTCTACATGTCCACAGAGTTTCTACATGTCCACAGAGCTTCTATATGTCCACCAAGTGTCTTCATGTCCACCAAGTGTCTTCATGTCCACCAAGTGTCTTCATGTCCACAGAGTTTCCACATGTCCACAGAGTTTCTACATGTCCACAGAGTTTCTACATGTCCACCAAGTGTCTTCATGTCCACCAAGTGTCTTCATGTCCACAGAGTTTCTACATGTCCACCAAGTGTCTTCATGTCCACAGAGTTTCTACATGTCCACAGAGTTTCTACATGTCCACCAAGTGTCTTCATGTCCACCAAGTGTCTTCGTGTCCACAGTGTCCACCAAGTGTCTTCGTGTCCACCAAGTGTCTTCGTGTCCACAGAGTTTCTACATGTCCACAGAGTGTCTTCATGTCCACAGAGTTTCTACATGTCCACTAAGTGTCTTCGTGTCCACAGAGTTTCTACATGTCCACAGAGTTTCTACATGTCCACCAAGTGTCTTCGTGTCCACCAAGTGTCTTCATGTCCACAGAGTTTCTACATGTCCACCAAGTGTCTTCATGTCCACTAAGTGTCTTCATGTCCACAGAGTTTCTACATGTCCACTAAGTGTCTTCGTGTCCACAGAGTTTCTACATGTCCACAGAGTTTCCACATGTCCACAGAGTTTCTACATGTCCACTAAGTGTCTTCGTGTTTACCAAGTGTCTTCGTGTCCACAGAGTTTCTACATGTCCACTAAGTGTCTTCGTGTCCACAGAGTTTCTACATGTCCACAGAGTTTCTACATGTCCACTAAGTGTCTTCGTGTCCACAGAGTTTCTACATGTCCACCAAGTGTCTTCGTGTCTACTAAGTGTCTTCATGTCCACAAAGTTTCTAGATGTCCACTAAGTGTCTTCATGTCCACAAAGCTTCTAGATGTCCACTAAGTGTCTTCGTGTCCACAGAGTGTCTTCATGTCCACTAAGTGTCTTCGTGTCCACTAAGTGTCTTCGTGTCCACAGAGTTTCTACATGTCCACTAAGTGTCTTCGTGTCCACTAAGTGTCTTCATGTCCACAGATTGCCCACGTTACAGAGAAATTTCATCATGAACTCATCTGTTTGTAGAGTTTTATTATTTCAGTCTGATCAACGCTGCAGACAGAAAATCTCTGCGTTGTTAAATCTTCGTGTTTTTTTTCGTGTCTCCAGCTTGTTACCTCTTTTTCATCATGGTGATGAAGAGGAGTCGGGTGTTGGCGGTGGTGGTGGGCGGAGTCTTCTGCGTGGCGGTGATGTCGCTGTACCGCATGCTGGAGCTGATGCAAGGGGCGGAGCTCCGGCACCGCGGGGACACACCTGCTGGACAGGTGGATGAAGTGAGTCATAGAAACAGGCTGGTTGTTGGTCATTAAATATCTACGTCCCTGACATTTTAACATCTCTGGATTCAAATTCATTCAGTTTCTCCTCAGCGTTTCATTGGTTTAACAGTTACACGAAGCCTTTAAACAACCAATCAAAACCTCTCTGCAGGATTTGTTCCGCCTCCAGCAGAAGATTGACAGGTTGGAGCAACTCCTTAGCGACAACAACCGCTTGGTTGCTATGCTGAGGGACTCTCTGGTCCATCGCAAAGTACCGTGGGAAACTGGAGGGGGAGGAGCCAATGTGAGCTCAGACTCCGCCCACGGCCGAGCTGACATGCTGTCTGGCTGCCGATTGGCCGAAGAGACGAAGGACAGAACCGGCGAAGTTCAGGTTAGCTTAGCATAACACCAGCTGTTTGTTTTTTAAGTATTTTTTATTTTTTATTTGTCAAACAACAAAGTAATCTTTCCAGGAAGTATCAGGTATTTTAATAGAAAGAATAAATAAAGGAAGTAACTCGACGGTTTTTAAATTTGAGGTTAAAAGTTGATTCTTTTAAATCATTCTACAAAAAAACTTGCTTTTTAGTCACAAAAAGAAAATTATTTAACTAAAGTTAACATAAATAGCTCGGGAAACATGAGGTAATTTTGCGGTAGTTTTTTTTTTTTTGATTTTGAAGTAATGTATCTAACATTCACATCGGCTTTAAATAACTCTAAGGAAGCTTTTTTTTTTTTAAATCGTCTGAGGACGTAGGAACTTGAAAACGAATTAAGGAACGTGAGGTCTATTTGAAGAGAGGACAGCGGGTTGTATTTACTTTGGTTTGAAATCGCGTTGAGGTCGCATTTCTCTAATATTTGTGAGGAAATGTGAAAAATGTACAAAGTCCAGAAGAAGTCAAGAGTGTTTAACGGAAAAGTGTGTGTGTGTGTAAGAATCCTGACGTAATATGTTTCATTCACGGTCAGACATCATGTTTTAGTGTTTCCATCGTAACCTCCTGCATCTTTGTCTCTTAGCTGCTGGATGTTTACGACCTCCTGCCCTTTGATAACCCCGACGGCGGCGCCTGGAAACAGGGCTTTGAGATCCGTTACCATGGAAACGAGTGGGACGAGCAGCCGCTGGAGCTTTTTCTGGTCCCACACTCACACAACGACCCTGGTCAGAAACTACACCACAACAAGAGTTTCGATTTGATCAAAGTAATTATATGGATTTAAATATAGCATTTAAATTGTGTGTGTGTGTGTGTGTGTGTGTGTGTGTGTTGCAGGTTGGTTGAAGACTTTTGACAGTTATTATCAGGATCAGACGAGACACATCCTCAACAACATGTTGGTCAAACTGACCGAGGACAGCAGGTGAACTCCTTGTTTCTATCTGCTGATTTTAAAGGACCAGTCAGATCCAAACCAACCGAGGCTCTGTTCACACCTGCATTAACATGTGTCTCAGGTGATCCTATCACAGGTGGACAGCTTTAGGGCTTTAGAGTACCCAGGTACAGGTGTGAAAGCACCAGGGACGCCTTGAGGAAGCACTGAGATCTGACCACTCGGACCGCATCGGGATGTGGTCTGGGCCACCTGCGGCCACATTCTTTTAACGGAGTGCGCATGAACGTATCCGTGGCCACACAAAAGAACCGCCCACTCAACTGACGTCCTCTGCGCGAGCAGATGTACGAACTCATTCGTGTTCTCAAATTGAGTAGGCTGACTTTTTCCACAACGCCTGAAACTTTGGAAAAGCCCAGGGAGAGATATCACGAGTCCAACATCTTGGGGGGTTTGTCTGGAACACGCCAGGGAATAGACCCAGTCTGTAGCATTTCGATTTCTTCTTCTTCTTCTTCTCCGTTTAATTTCAGACAGACCAGGCACAGGAAGTGCATTACTGCCTCCCGCTGGTTAAAAACAACAACGTATTTGGTCTTTGCAAACGGAAACAATGTCCGTGTTTATTTGCATATGGAGCGGGGAGGTGAGATCCGATCACAAGTGGTCCCTCGGGACGCGTGTGGAGACACATTCTAATGCCAGGTGTGAACGAGGCCAGCGTGTCGGTCCGTTTCTCAACACCTTCCCTCCTCTGTCTGTGGCTTTCGGCTCCGAGCCCATTGGTTCCTACTGATGATGTTAATCATTAAATATATAGTTTCATATTTAAAAAAGTCTCAGTAATTTTCCCTAAAGCAGCCGCTCACTGTAGTTTTTTATCAAACAGGAGGAAACAGTGAGTGTGTCGGGGACTACTTTCAGTGGCGGATTAATCCACATCTGGTGCTGTAGCGAGTATTAGTGGTAGCAGGACGAGTCTAAATAAACTGCAGTGTGTGTGTGTGTGTGTGTGTGTGTGTGTGTGTGTGTGTGTGTGTGGATGGCGATGAAGGAACATGTCAGCCAGAGCAACAGTGTGACTCACTCACAGTGTGTTTTAATAGTTTCTAGGAACAGTGGAGCTGTGAGGCTCAGAGGAACCAGATACATCAGGGACAGTCGGTGTTGGTTTGAGGCTGCACATGAAGAAAAATATCACCAGACTTCTGCTTTAAAAAACGAAAAAAGAGAGAGACACTGAAGGTGAAACGTGTCTCCGATGATGTTATTTTCTCTTAGAGAACTTGAAGATCATTTTCTTCTACATCAGCTGCTAAATGAATCAGGTTAAGTGTTAATTATCATTCTAAATAAAGTTGGCGTAATGTGTTACAGCACGTTGAGCCTCTGACACGCTTTACCTCATCATCGTTTCGTATGCAGCTTAAAACGCATCTGACATCTGCTCAGTGTTTTATTCCACCACAGTTTACTCATCCTCAGAGGAGGAGGTGTTGGTTTCGGCCTCTGCTTTTTTACTGATGTCTTCTCCTTGACTTGAGCTGACGGGAGGTTCGAGCAGCAGCGATAACCAACAGCGTCGTGTTTTCTCTGCATCAGGAGGAAGATGATTTGGGCAGAAATCAGTTTTTTCTCTAAATGGTGGAACGACATCGACGAGCAGAAGAGAGAGATGGTCAAACGGTAAATTTCTCTTTTGGCATTTTATCGCTCTGTCTTCTGAGGTTTTGTCAGGTTTTCCTGTTGTGTTTTTTTTTTATTTTATTTTCCTGCAAAACAAATTTTCAGAACCACTTTGTGAGAAAAAAAAACATTACAAAAATAAAAGCTGAAACAAAATCTGGGGAAAAAAACAGCACAGTCGACAATAATGAAAAAAACAAATGAAACACGATTTTATTTCTCAGTTTTTGTTGCAACTTTTTCTGTTTTGCCGCCTGATTCTTTTTATATCTGCAGAAAATCGTTTCTTTTTTATACATTTTTGAACCTTAAAAAAAGAAACTCTGATTGTGATCAGGATCTAAATGAGCTGTGATGTGAAGATGCAACACCATCTTGTTTTTCTTTCAACCGCAGTGATTTTCCCAGTTTTCTTCTCTTTCCCTTTTATTTTTATCGGATTTTGTCAGAACTTTTATTATGTTGTGCTTCGTTTGTTTTCCTTCACTTTTCCATTTGTTTTATTTCAGCTCTCTGCTTCGAGTCACCGGCTTTACAGCACGAAGCTCGATGTCAATGTCGTTTCGACATTTTGTAATGTTCGCTTTATGATTATTTCATTGAAGCTGATCGCATTCAGTCCATTTGTCAGAACGAGGGATTTTTTTCCCGCCTCTGTGTTCTTTTTTCTCCAGCCTGGTGGGGGCGGGGCAGTTGGAGCTGGTGACGGGCGGCTGGGTCATGGCCGACGAAGCCAACTCGCATTACTTCGCTCTGTTGGATCAGCTGATCGAGGGACACCAGTGGATTCAGAGACACCTGGGTCCGTGCTCCTTAGCGACGCCTCGTTTCACTGCGAGCTCACGCGCTTCGTTTATTTACACGTGCTGTCTCTGAGCAGGTGTGAAGCCGAGCAGCGGTTGGGCGGTGGATCCGTTTGGCCACTCCCCCTCCATGACCTACCTGCTGAAGGGGGCGGGGCTTAGCAACATTGTCATCCAACGAGTTCACTATGCCGTCAAGAAGCACTTCGCCCGGCAACAGACGCTCGAGTTTCTATGGCGACAGAGCTGGGGTGAGTGAGGGCGAGAGACGCTCGGACAGAATTGGGAGAGAGAAAGAGAGAGAGTGAGGCGGGTTAAGCAGGAAATACAGTCGAGAGTTTCCGGTAACGACGTTTAAGGCTAAAAGAAGATTTGAGAACTGGGGGGGGAAAGAAAAAGTCAAGGAAACAAATACATTTAAAAACGTTT